>NC_136990.1:1834774-1837274 GCF_032717465.1 Coenobita brevimanus
CTATACTCCTTTCACCTTAACCTGCCCAAGAATTTCTCCTATAGCTTTTTTCACGAAGGTCAGTAGCAGCAAAGACAGTGCTACGACTCTATCCACTCCATAGCACTTCTTCGTGACTTGGATCATATTCTAGTGTTAACCTATCGCTACAACTCAGCATTCAGGTTCTCGGGCCCTGTGAGCGGAACCTGAGTACATCAAGAAACCAAAGTCCTCAAAGTCAAGGATCACCTAGACATGAGAGGCACCCAAATTCTCTCTGCAGCCTCCACAGACCCACACCATCCACTACAGTACGTGGCAGCACATCCACCCACACCAAGGAACATCAAAACAACACCCAGCACACGATACCGTACACAAATACTGTCATCTCTCCCCCCTTGCCAACCTCAGACCAGCTTCCAGAAGCATATCCACACTCATATCACTCGCCGCTCCATTCAGTCACTTAAAGACAACACACAGCTGCATGCACGGCCTCCTGACATCCACCCTTCTGAATCCTATCTCCCTCGTGAGGACAGGGTCCACCTGGCCAGGCTGAGATGTAGGCACCATCCAGCCCTCTTAAGCTACCAGAAGAGGCTGGATGACTCCGTCGCTGATGCCTGTCCAGGATGCAACACAGCAATCAATCAATCAATCATTTCCTGTGGCACCCTCGGGGATGCATAGGGCCTCGATGAACTCACACCACCACATCCTATCTTGTGCTAACTCCTCAAGATCTCCCCAACACTCATCTCCAGCTTCCCGTCTCATTGTCCTGACCCACGTCTCTTTTGGCCTTCCTCTACCTCTCCTACCAAGTGCCACCCACCCTGGTGTACCTCGTACTATTCCCTGTCTCCTATACACATGTCCTAGCCACTTCCATCGTGAGAATCTAACATATTCATCGATCGGCTGCACTCCCGTTATTTCTCTAATTCTACTATTTGGTATCCTTTCCCACCACTTAACTCCTAATATTCTTCTAAGTGCTTTATTTTCAAACACCAAGAATTTATTTTCCATAGTCACTGTCCTGTACCAAGACTCGTGTCCATAAATTAAGATACTCCTAACCATTACCTTATAAAGTTTGATTTTTGTATGCACAGAGAAATTGTTATTATTCCAAATATTTTTAAGCATTCCCATTGCCTGATTAGCCTTCTTTAACCTTTCCTCGAATTCAAAGTTCAAAGAACCATCCTTGGCTAAATAAGTACCTAAATATCTAAACCTATCAACTTGCTTTACAACCATACCTCCAATTACACATTCCTGCGCATTTTCCATATTCATATTGATTATTTCAGTTTTTCCACAATTAATAACCAAACCCACCTTGCGACCTTCACTCACCAAACAGTCCAACACTCTCTGCATCTCTTCTGGCCCATCACAAATCAAAACTATATCATCTGCATAATCTAAATCCAAAAGTTTCCTGTTCTCTCCCCAAAGTATACCTGCACCGGTACTATTAAGCACATTATGCAAGACTGCATTGCACACAATCACCTACGCCAACAACACAACATACACTCTCTGAGAGCTCTTTGGGAAGCCCGGTCTCGGCCATGGCCTTCCTTAGGGACTCGGGGCTGTTCGGCCAGACTGCCTAGGGAACAACTACTACTACTACTCAGCATTCAAGATGAAGGGATGGCAATTTTAGGTCAAGTTAGAGTGGATGGCCGATAGTCACATGAAAGTTACATAGAAACACACACACACACACACACACACACACACACACACACACACACACACACACACACACACACACACACACACAAAACCGCATAATTTTCTTGTAATTCTGTTTTACTCTGTCTCTATCTTTCTGTCTCTCTGTCTCTTTTATAAGCTCTTCCTTTTTTCAGCACCTCACCGCCTGTCTGCTGCTGTTACTGCTGACCATGGCGACGGGACAGCAACAGGAGCAGGAACAGCAGCAGGGGGGAGGGGGGGAGCTGAGTGCAGACCTCCAGCGGGGGTCAGCAGGGGGGGAACTACTCCAAGAAGCAGGAAGTCAGCAGGTAAGATAAGCAGATATTTTTTTCTAGGTTTAAACGGTAGTATAAGACGAGAAGCCTAAGTGCATCTGCGGCGTCCATCCGGGAGTCAAGCTCATATTTCCCTTTGCCTCCCCGTGGGAAGGGCCCTGGTTCGATCCTGATGCTGTCTACCACAAGGGGGCGTGGATCCCTACACTGTGACTGTACTGTAACTGTAAGATGGCCCCACAGAACCATTGCATACCTGTGATCGACGGGTCCGCTCTGCTAGATAAACTAGGTTAAGCAACATTTTACACACACACACACACACACACACACACACACACACACACACACACACACACACACACACACACACACACACACACACACCAGTTATATCAGTGCCACCACGTGAAGGCCTCCCTCTCCACAACACGCGCACACACACACACACACACACACACACACACACACACACACACACACACACACACACACACACA
>NC_136990.1:1842274-1844774 GCF_032717465.1 Coenobita brevimanus
CCATCTCAGCAGTTACTTCAACAAACAAGGGATGAGGCTATGGCACACCTAATGTCTGACTTGGCTCGTATCTCTGACTGGGGTAAAAATATTCTAGTTGTTTTTAATGCATCAAAGACTCAGTTCTTACACCTATCAACCCGACACAATCTTCCACAGGTGTACCCACTAATGTTTAATAATATTCAGCTTAATCCTGCATCATCCTTGAACATGCTTGGGGTTTCATTCACTCGGGACTTATCTTGGAAAGACCATATTACATCTCTTGTAAAATCTGCTTCCAAGAGATTGGGTGTGCTAAGCCGACTCCGTACCTTCTTTACACCTGCACAGTTGTTGACTTTATACACGGGCTTTATTTGCCCCTGTGTAGAGTACAACTCTAATGTGTGGGAAGGCTCCCCACATATAGCTCTTCTCAATAGGGTGGAGTCAAAAGCTTTTCGACTCATTAACTCTCCTCGTCTTACTGGCTCCCTTCAACCTGTCTCTTTGCTGCGCTGTTGTACAAGCTGCTCTAGGTCATTAAGGATAGAAAAGGTGAAGGCTTGTTCACCAGGTGGATCAGTGAAAGGAGAGGTGAGCCAAAGGTGGTGGTGAACATTGAAATCTCCTAGAATGGAGATTTCACAGAAAGGAGAAATGGATAGAATGTGTTCGATCATAGAAGTAAGATAGTCAAAGAATTTTTGATAGTCAGTAGAATTAGGAGATAAGTAAACAGCGCAGATATATTTAGAGAATGACAGGAGAGCCAAAGCCAGAGTGTAGAGAATTCAGTAGTTGCGGACATATACACAATAGCTTCGTTACACCTCTTCCTTTACGATTTATCTTATTGTCTCTCCAGGGCGGCAAGCATCACAGTGGCCACGGCAAGAAGGGTCACCACGAGAAGGGCCACTACCACGACGACCACAAGGGCCATGATGGACACTACGGCCACAAAGGACACTACGGCCACAAGAGCTCCTACGGCAAGAAAGGTGGACACAAAGGACATTATGGCCACGACGACAAAAAGGGCTATGGCCATGATCACGGACATGGGGGCTATGGCCATGATCACGGACATGGGGGATATGGCCATGATCACGGACATGGGGGCTATGGCCATGATCACGGACATGGGGGCTATGGCCATGATCACGGACATGGAGGCTATGGCCATGATCACGGACATGGAGGCTATGGCCATGATCACGGACATGGAGGCTATGGCCATGATCACGGACATGGAGGCTATGGCCATGATCACGGACATGGAGGAGGCTATGGCCATGATCACGGACATGGGGGGTATGGCCATGATCACGGACATGGGGGGTATGGCCATGATGAACACAAGGGGTATGGCCACGATCACGGACATGGGGGATATGGCCACTAAAACTTATTTCTCCGTCACTGAACCATCTTTGTGGAGTTGCATTTTCTCTTGAAGCTCTGTCTGTCTGTCTCTCTCTCTGTCTGTGTCTGTCTGTCTGTCTCTCTCTCTGTCTGTGTCTGTCTGTCTGTCTGTCTGTCTGTCTCTCTAAGTGTGGTATTCGTCCGCACCCTCCCGCGTCCTGTGGGGCCACTCATATGGGTTCCAGTGATGCAAAACTCCCACCCACACCCGCCCACACCCACCGACACCCACACCCACCCACACCCACCCACACCCACCCACACCCACACCCACTCATACCCACCCACACCCACACCCGCCCACACCCATCCACTCCCACCCACACCCACACCCATCCACACCCACATACACCCACACCCACCCACACCCACACCCACCCACACCCGCCCACACCCACACACACTCACACACCCCCGGTCTCACCTACCCACACCCACCCACACCCACCAACACCATACCCACACCCACCCACACCCTCCCACACCCACGCTCGCGGCAAGTATTGATGTGGACGTACCCTTAGGTCACGTCCATATCAAAATCTTGCTGGTGTGGGCGGGTATGGATGTGAACTGCAATGGGTTATAGTGATGTCGAACGGCCGCACGCACCAGCAAGCATCCGGTGTGGACGGGCCCTTAGTGTGATAAAGTAATTCAGAGCTTTGCTTAAATACGCGAGAAACATCTGTTGATGACACTGTATTTTGTGTACATGAGAGAGGGGTGTGTGAGCTGGGGGGAGGGCAGTGAAATGGCAGGGGACAGGGCGACATGGAGGCGATTTGTATGTGGCCACCCCAAGTGTTAAATGTCTTCCAAATGACCAACAATAGGAATGAGCAGAAATAAAGGCCTAAAAGTCTTCAGTGGGTGAGTTTTTGATGCGTGTTCTCGTGGGGTTCGAATTTCTCTCAGCCTTTGGTCCTTTCTTTATTTTCCAACTTTCCTACTGGCCGTGCTAAAAGAGGGAGTGAAATCTAAGGTGGTTTGGGATGGTGTGGATTTAGTGATTTGTTATATTATGTGTTATTAAAGAATTTACGAATTAACTCTGCTTTTTATTCTCCCTGACGTGGAATTAGAG
>NC_136990.1:1852274-1857274 GCF_032717465.1 Coenobita brevimanus
GTCTTCCTCGTTATCCTTCTCTTATTGTAGGAGTTTAGTCACTTGTAGGAGCTGCCTAGAAATGTCCAATTGTCCTACTGCAGTTATCCTTTCTTCTTATGTTCTTATGTTTATCTTTTTCTGTTCTCGTGTTATATTACTATGTTCATGGAATTATAGCCTAGAGTAGCGGTTCCCAAACTTTGTAGTGTGTGACCCTATTTGGAATATTTCAAGACATCGTGACCCAAAGGAGAGAGAGAGAGAGAGAGAGAGAGAGGAGGGAGAGAGAGAGTAACCGGTATGTAGCCTATCGTAGTTATTATGAATATGCAAATAGTGTAATAAGAATAATTACAGTTTCAATTAAGGAAATAAAATACACTTAAATCATTAGGCCCAGGCAATGTCAATGCGAGCCATCAGAAGTCCTATCGCGACCCATAGTTTGAGGATCACTTATCTAGAGCACTGATTGTTATGGATTGTGTTATAGGAAGGTTAAGACTGAAAAATTTGACCATATATCTCTTCCAGTGACTTGTATAACTGATAGGTATACGTGTTACCTTTATTGATCAGGTAGGTGGTAGGTGCTGGCGACCATCATCCACTCACTTGATGTACTGCTGCCTACTTCTTCCTTCACCTTTATTATTCTCTCTGTCTGCCCTCCTCTCTTCCTATTTCTCACCATCATCCACTCACTTGATGAAGTGCTGCCTACTTTTTCCTTCGCATTTATCATTCTTTTTCTGTGCCTTTCCTCCTCTCTTCCTATTTCTCCCATCCTTCCTGTCACTTCTTATTGCTTTTCTTTCCTTTACAGGTGGCTTTACACTGAGTGACAAGCCTAATGGTTTCCTATAAGCCAGGAAATCATTTACAACGCTGGGTGGTAACCATATAACCAAACCATACGTGTTCCCTACGTGTCAACAAGTGGGTTGGTGGAGGGTTAGTGCCCCTCCCCGTAAAACAACTAACTCAAAGACAAACGGCCACCCCTTACAGGATTATGGCGTCTGGCTCGAGATAGACAGACAGACAGACAGAAGACAGATAGATAGGCAGAGAGAATGATAGATAGATAGACAGATAATTTGATAGGGTAAATGGACGTCTTACTATCCATATCCTCTGTTTTCTTCCTCTTTCCAACAGGGCGGAAACTTCCATGACGCTCACGGCAAGAAAGGCCATTACACGCAAGGGAAATTCCACGATGAAAAAGGGGGTGTGAAGGGAAACCATGAGGACAAGGGAAATTATGGTAGCAGGAGTTCTTACGGGGAAAAAGGCGGGCATAGTAGTAGTCATGGTAGCAGCAGCCATAGTGGTCATGGTGGGGGAGGCTATGGTGGAGGGGGGGCTGGGTATGGTGGTGGTGGAAGGGGGTATGGTGCGGGTGGTGGAGGGTATGGTGCAGGAGGGCATGGTGGAGGGGGAGGGGGTGGTTATGGTGGGGGTGGGGGAGGGCATGGTGGAGGAGGTCATGGTGGGGGAGGGGGAGGGTATGGTGGAGGGGGGCATGGTGGGGATGGTGGAGGGTATGGTGGGGGAGGTCATGGTGGAGGAGGGCATGGTGGAGGAGGTCATGGTGGAGGAGGGCATGGTGGGGGAGGGCATGGTGGGGGTGGTGGAGGGTATGGTGGGGGAGGGCATGGTGGGGGTGGTGGAGGGTATGGTGGAGGAGGTGGGGATCATGGTGGGGGAAGTGGAGGGTATGGAGGAGGAGGTCATGGTGGGGGAGGGTATGGTGGAGGAGGGCATGGTGGGGGAGGGTATGGTGGAGGAGGGCATGGTGGGGGAGGAGGAGGCTATGGTGGGGGTGGTCATGGTGGTGGAGGGGATGGGTATGGTGGGGGAGGAGATCATGGTGGCTTTGGCGGTGGTGGTGGGTATGGTGATGATGGTTATGGTGGTGGTGGTGGCGGGTATGGTGGTGGTGGATTTGGCGGTGGCGATTACGGAGGTGGCTTTGGTGGCAGCAGTGGTGGTGGTGGTGGTGGTAAGTATGAATCGATCTATTTCCATCTATCTCAGTCTTCTAACTATTCCTCTATTGTCCCCTTCAAGAGCATATCTAGAATACTCACTATACTCCTTTCACCTAAACTTGGCCTAAAATTGCAGTCTCTCAGCTTTGGTAAGTATACGAGTATATCCATCCACCTCCCAATCCTCTAATTACTCTTCTACTGTCCCCCTCAACAGTATGTCTAAAATGCTTGCCATACTCTTTTCATTTAAACTTGGCCTAAAATTGCCATCTCTCCATCTAGAATGCTTGGTTGTAACAATAGATTAATACCAAGATAGGATGCTAGTCATGAAGAAGTGTGATGGTGTAAAGCTATAGCATTTTCTTCTGACACTCAGCTATGTGAAATAAGCTGCAAAAAGACGAAGATCTAGGCCAAATGAAGGTGAAAGGAGTATAGAAAGTAACCAGAGAATATCATCTGAATAAATGCAGGTGCTCAAGAATTTACTGAAACACAAAGGTACAGTTTTCTTTCCACTGAAATATTAGTACGAGAACTTCCTTGTAATAAAACAAAACTGAGACTCACACTAGCACAGACTATAATGATGAAGTGCAAATAATCTATCTTAGAATGCTGCTAGAATTACCTGACCTACCTAACTAACAATTGAATGGAGAGGCGGTCAGTGAGTGAACAATTTAGGCTATGCGGTAAATATATCAGGTACTTTAAATCCTGGCAAGGTCGCCAAAAGTGATACGCTAATCTTTCCTCTCCTTACGGGTTATTTAATTTAAACTTAGGAGGGATCTGGTTAATCAAGTTTAAATCCAGTTTGAAATGTCCCCCAGCGCTAAATAAAATGATCTGGGAATAGTGAAAATAATGGAAAATGGGTGTGCCTATAATGAAGAATTTTATGACTCTCTCTCTCTCTCCCTCCAGGCTATGGGTCCCACTCCATCATCAAAGTGGTCAAAGCCCCTGTTCTGGTTACCCCTGCCCCACGTCCAGCCATCCTCGGCAAGCGTGCTAAGGCCTACTGACGAAGAAATACTCAGCCACTCAACATGCACTAGATTATCACTCCAGCCAGCGTTAGTTACTTGTTAGGTCTGGCTACTTGACCAAATAAAGGAATGTGCAGCCAAGTCTCCTCTTTTCTTCTCTATATTGCTGCATTATTTTGTGTGGTCGCAGGGTATCTTACACAAGACAGCAAGGAGTAAGCAGAAAGTGTTGTAGGATAAGTGTCAATAACTCACATATACAAAACTCTACTTAATTTAAAGCAATAAGCTGTTAAATTTGCCCCCTCAAAAGCTAGTTGAACAAAAGAAAACAAAACACACAACCTCATCATATGGCAATGCCTCAACAGACTGAGTTTAAACGACTGGAGATCGTAAAAAGACAAACTGATGAAGATAGTTCCGGAGTTGACCAGCTGTGATGTGAAAGATGGAAAGCTGACTAATTCTTGCATTTTACAGCTGAGTGGAATAGGGGTGTGTGTGTGCAGCTAGACAGGTTGTGTGTGTTCAATGTAATGTAAAGTGGATGCAAGCAGAGAAACCAGAAGAGCAACAAGCAGAGTAGGAGCAATAAAAGTGAGAGGAACAATACTGCGATGAGACTGAAGGGAGTGTCAAGAGCGGAGTGGATAAAACAATATTCCTTTGAGTCAACCCAGCATGGAAGTGATGGAACTGATCCCCATACACATGAAAGGCGTACCTCACCACCTCCAAAGGCAAATCAATGGCTTCTGTACCAGCTAGTGTAAGGTTAAAAGGGGAGGGAGTTCATCTAGCACCCATAACATCCACAAAGGTGATTTTACAAGAGAAGTAGCGTTGAGATAGACACGATAAAGAGACACACTAAGAATATTGAGAAATGATGAAGGCTCCAGTTGTATGTTTTTGAAAGTAAGGGCCAAGTCTTGTAGATTTTGTGCAGAGTGGTAAAATGTAGTTGAATTTAAATATCAATAATCCACAATAGTCCTTTTGATCCAATTTAAAAAGGAGACAAAAGTTAGCTCTAAGGCACACCACGTATTTCTTGAATGCTTTTGGGACTTATGCTGAGGATAGTACAATAAAAAATGAACTTTCAATTATTTTTAGTTTTGAGAGAGAATACGAGGAAGAAGGAGCACACATAAAGTTCTTCACCCCCGTCCACCAAAGGGTCTAAAGGCTGATGATTTGACACTGTATTGCGGCCTTCCTCCCTCTCTCTCTCTCTCTCTCTCTTCCTTTCTCCCTCCCTCCCCCCCTTCTCTCTCTATCTCTTCCTCTCCTTCCCTCGCCCTTTCCTTACTGTGTGTCTGTCTGTCTCTGTCTGTCTGCCTGTCTGTCTGTCTGTCTGTCTGTCTGTCTGTCTCTCTCTCTCTCTCTTGCTCCTTCCCCCTCTCTCTTTCTTCCTTTCTCCCTCCCTCTCTCCCCCCCCTCTCTCTCTTTCTTCCTCTCTCTCCCTCGCCCTTTCCTTACTGTCTGTCTGCCTGTCTCTCTCTCTCTCTCTCTCTCTCTCTCTCTCTCTCTCTCTCACACACACACACACCTACACCCACACCCACCCACCCACCCACACCCACACACACACACACAAATAAAACAGAGAATGATTTAGAACAGTTTATTCTGATCAAAGTTACATTCAAAACCATTCCTAATTTATTCATTTCTCTCTCTTGGTCTGACTTTAACTATACCTACCATAACTACCACTACCATCCCTCCTACCATAGCTACCACCATCACCATACTTTCTTGAACTACCATCACGACTACCATAACTACCACCATCACCATAACTACCACCATTAACAAACTTTTCGTAGTTAAAAGAATCTTGTCCAGTGAATCCTCGTACTCTCTCTCTCTTGGATTGGGAGACTTTGTTGTCGTGGTTGAATAAGTTGCCGTCGTGGTTGTCGTGGTTGCCGTGGTGATTGTGGTGGTTGTGGTGGTTGCTGTGGCCGTGGTTGGTGGTGTGGTACTGGCCCTGTGGTAGAGGAGAGAG
>NC_136990.1:1864774-1867274 GCF_032717465.1 Coenobita brevimanus
CCATACTCCACCATACCACCACCATACCCCACCATATCCCACCATACCCCACCATACACCCACCATACCCCCACCATACCCCACCGTACCCCCACCATACCCCACATACCCCCACCATACCCCACCATACACCCACCACACCCCACCATACCCCACCATACCCCACCATACCCCCACCATACCCCACCATACCCCACCATACCCCACCATACACCCACCATACACCCACCATACTCCACCATACCACCACCATACCCCACCATACCCCCACCACACCTCACCATACCCCACCATACCCCCACCATACCACCACCATACCCCACCATACACCCACCACACCCCACCATACCCCACGATACCCCACCATACCCCACCATACCACACCATACCCCACCATACCCCCACCATACCCCCACCATACTCCACCATACCACCACCATACCCCACCATATCCCACCATACCCCACCATACACCCACCATACACCCACCATACTCCACCATACCACCACCATACCCCACCATACCCCACCACACCCCACCATACCCCACCATACCCCCACCATACCCCACCATATCCCACGATACCCCACCATACCCCACCATACCACACCATACCCCACCATACCCCACCATACCTCCACCATACCCCACCATACCCCACCATAACCCCACCATACCCTACCATACAGATCCCATCCTCAAAATCACATCTGTCAGTGCAAATATCTGATCCAAATATTTCCGTAACTTTCCTCACCTTTCACTCATAAAAATGATGATGGTTTAACTTACCTTTTCCTCCTCCGTCTCTCCTTCCCTCCTGAGTTTCCTCCATGTTTCCTCCTCTTCCTCCTTCTCTCCCGTCTCTCTCCTTCCTCCAGATATTCCTCCAGCTTCTTCTCTTCCTTCTTCTGTCTCTTTCTATACCACTTCTCTTACGTACTTTCCTTCTTATTCGTCCATCTGTCTCTCTTTTTTCACCATCTGAATCTTTTTACATATTCTCTCTCTCTCTCTCTCTCTCTCTCCCTTTTCTTCTTTCTCTCTTATTTTCCTCTCCTTTATCATTCATCTCCTCTACATTGCTCCGAACACTCTCAGTTTAATTATTGTCTCATATGTTTCAGATTGTTTCGTCCACTCTCCTGTTTTATCAATCTACTTTACTGTTTCATATTGTTCCGTTCACTCAGATTTACCACATTGCTTCGTCCTCATATCAATCCACTTAACTGATTCATATCTTTTCGTTCACTCAGATTTACCACATTGCTTCGTCCTCATATCAATCCACTTAACTGATTCATATCTTTTCGTTCACTCATATTTACCACATTGCTTCGTACTCATATAAACCCTTAACTGATTTATTTCTCAATGCTTCGGACAAAGACTCAGTGTATCATACCACTCATCTCATATTGTTTCGTTCACTCCTATTACATCACTCCAACTTATATCCTGTTTCATAATGTTTCGAGCTCCCGGATTTACTGTTTCACTTGATATCGTTCGGAATTGACACGTAACTATTTTCTCTTGTTTCAGATTGTTTCAGATTGTTTCATGCGTTTCGTCATTCAGTATTTTTTGAGCTAATTTTACGTTGATATACTTGGCTGATTCATTTGGTTTCGCTCACCTGTGTCTCTGTTTATATTTCGCTGTTTAGACACACACACACACACACACACACACACACACAGGCATTCATACACACACACACACACACACACACACACACCTACAAAGACATACGTACATACACACACATACACACACACACACACACACACAGAGACATACATACAGACACACAAACAAATACAGACACACACACACACACACACACACACACACACACACACACACACACACACACACACACACACACACACACACACACACACACACACACCTAGATTTTTACCTTGATATTGGACGCCTGGCTGAGTTCATTGACACTGTTAAATGAAGTGCTATTTTTTTAATTGGGGGGTCAGAGAGAGAGAGAGAGAGAGAGAGAGAGAGAGAGAGCAAGCAAAGGCAGAAGCAGAGGAAGAAACAAATGACAAGAGAAAAAAAAGTTGCAGGAGAGAGAGAGAGAGAGAGAGAGAGAGAGAGAGAGAGAGAGAGAGAGAGAGAGAGAGAATTATCAAAAAATTAACTCCCCTACTTTCCTTTTTTCAATTTTGGGCCAATATCTCCTTGATGAAGTTACGCAGAAGTTCCAGAAAAAAGCATATGGTATTATTTTTTTTCAAAGTTCAGAAAAATACACATTAAACACTCCAATATCTCCAATTTCTCTTTCGACTTTTTCTATTCTCTTTGGCTTTTTTTTGAGTTTGTGAGAAAAGGTAATTAGAATATAACACCAAAACATCCACTTAGGAGAGAGGATCAAGGGAGACTGAGGTTCGGACAGAGAGAGAGAGGGTGGAGGCCTTGAATTCTGCTGCTTCGTTAGTAGGGGTCGAGACTGCTTGATTCTTCAGC
>NC_136990.1:1872274-1874774 GCF_032717465.1 Coenobita brevimanus
CAAGTGAGTGGATGATGGTGAGAATTAGGAAGAGAGGAGGACAGACACAGAAAAAGAATGATAAAGGTGAAGGAAGAAGGAGGCAGCACTACATTAAGTGAGTGGATGATGTTGACCAATAGGAAGGAAGGATGGCAGACACAGAAAGAGAATGATAAAGGTGAAGGAAGAAGTAGGCAGCACTACATCAAGTGAGTGGATGATAGTCGCCACCACCCACCACATTAGTCCACATCTACCACAACAAGAAAAATGAACAAAAATACTGCTCAGGTCATGGTAACTGTCTCTCTCTCTCTCTCTCTGACCCTGGGCCGTGGGGGTATATAAGGGGGGAAAAGACTGGAATTCTTCAGTGGCTTCAACGCCTCCGACCCGACAACACCCTTCTACGATACAAGATGTGTGGGGTTAGATGGGTAGGTTTGTGGAATTGTAGTCACCCCATGAGATTAAGTGACTGGGGAGGGGGTAGCTTGTTGGGGAGAAGGAGGTGGGGTGAAAAAAGGGGAGTGGAGAGGCTGGGGAGAAGGCAGCTATGGAAAAACTGGTCTTGAACTGTTCCATCCAGTCCTATCTCCAAACGTAAGCAATTATTCTGCCTCCTTGTTGTGTATCTCTTAGGCCTACAATTATCTATCTATCTCTCTGTCTGTCTATCTATCTATCTGTCTAACTATCCAGCTTTCTCTCTCTCTATCTATCTGTCTATCTATCTGTCTATCTATCTATCTGTCTATCTATCTACCTATCTATCTATATGTCTAACTATCCAGCTTTCTATCTATCTATCTATCTATCTATCTGTCTAACTATCCAGCTTTCTATCCATCTATCTATCTGTCTATCTATCTATCTGTCTGTCTATCTATCTGTCTGTCTAACTATCCATCTTTCTATCTATCTATCTGTCTATCTATCCATCTATCTATTTTGTTATCTATCTATCTATCCGTCTATCTATATATCTGTCTATCTATCCATATTGCCTTCTCCTAATTGCCAACAGCCAAACACTTACCATCCTCGTTAGCCTCTCTAATTACCCACCTCAAGCAGAAGCAAGGTCACAGCTCCCTAACACCTCTCCCTTAGCGACTTATTCCTGGAAATGGCTGGTTAATATCCTTTTGTACATTATTTATGCAGAGTATGGCGATATTGGAAGGATTTATGAAACACAGAAGAGGACAGTAAGGTGTAATAAGCAAAATAAATCGCTTAGGAAAAGGTGTTAGGGCCTCAATCGTCAGGGAATAAGTGTGTATAGCCTGTGGAAGTTCCCTGACACCTCTTCCTAAGTGATTTATTTTGTTTATTACACCTTACTGTCCTCTTCTGTGTTACATAAATCCTTCCAATATCGCCATACTCTGCATAAAGCTCCCTAACACCTTTTCCTAAGCGATTTATTTTGTTATTACACCTCACTGTTCTCTTCTGTGTTACATAAATCCTTCCAATATCGCCATACTCTGCATAAAGCTCCCTAACACCTTTTCCTAAGCGATTTATTCTGCTTATTACACCTCACTGTTCTCTTCTGTGTTACATAAATCCTTCCAATATTGCCATACTCTGCATAAAGCTCCCTAACACCTTTTCCTAAGCGATTTATTTTGCTTATTACACCTCACTGTCCTCCTCTGTGTCTCATAAATCCTTCCAATATCGCCATACTCTGCATAAAGCTCCCTAACACCTTTTCCTAAGCGATTTATTTTGCTTATTACACCGCACTGTCCTCTTCTGTGTTACATAAATCCTTCCAATATCGCCATACTCTGCATAAAGCTCCCTAACACCTTTTACGAAGCGATTCATTTTGTTTATTACACCTCACTGTCCTCTTCTGTGTTACGTCAATCTTTCCAATCTCGCCATACTCTGCATAAAGCTCCCTAACACCTTTTCCTAAGCGATTTATTTTGCTTATTACACCTCACTGTCCTCTTCTGTGTTACATAAATCCTTCCAATATCGCCATACTCTGCATAAATAACGTACAAAAGGATATGAACCACACATATCCAAAAAAAATCGCTAAGGAAGAGGTGTTAGGGAGCTTCCTTACCTGACGAGAACGCGACCCCGTGTAACATCGCCTGCCACCTTCTTGGGCACAGAGAAGTAGCTCTCTAATTCGAACCAGAGCTTTAACGTATTCAGTAACATAAGTGAGAGACTAACAAGGAGAGTGTATGTGAGTGAGGTGGAGGGGGAGAGGGAGGGGGAGGCCAAGGATGAGATGGAGGGATGGAGTGGAGAGGTATATGAGAATGGCGGGTGTGAGCTGGGAGCAGGGCAGTGAAATGGCGGGGGACAGGGCGACGTGGAGGTGATTTCTTTGTGGCCACCCCTTCCAGGATTCAGACGTCTGGCTATAGATATATGGATAGACAGATAGACAGACAGATAGACAGACAGATAGACAGATAGATAGATAGATAGATAGATAATAAGAGGAACAGGAATCCTTAAACTCTTATTTTTGGCAGGA
>NC_136990.1:1879774-1894774 GCF_032717465.1 Coenobita brevimanus
ATCTATCTGTCTATTGTTACTGATGCCACCTGTGTCGAGTGCAATATAAGGAGCAAGTAAGAGAATGTTAAGATGTAATATGCAAGCTAATTCGCCTAGGAAAAGGGGTTACGAAGCCTACTATGCTATTTACATCATTTAGTCTGAGATTCCTCCACTTCTTCCTCTTTTGCTTTTATGGACCTCTCTCTCTCTCTCTCTCTCTCTCTCTCTCCATAGCCAGACGCCTTAATCCTGTAATTAGTGGCCACAGACAAATCACCTCCATGTCGCCCTGTCCCCTGCCATTTCGCTACCTTACCCCCAACTTACACCCTCCTCCCTCATTTACCTCTCCATTCCATCCTCCTCCTCATCCTCAGTCTCCTCCTCCCTCTCCCCCCTCCATCTCACTCACATACTCTCCTAGTTAGTCTCTATCCTCCCAACTTACACCCCCTCTCTCATAGACCTCTCTACTCCATCCCTCCTTCTCATCCTCGGTCTCCCCCTCCTCACCATCCCTAATCTCACCACGCCTACCCCAACCACCATCCCTACTCTCTCTCTCCACATCTATCCCAATCCACATCCTCCCACTACCATCATCCTACGTCATCATCCCTCCCCTTCCCCCTACCCATTTCTGTTCCTCCCCCCTCCCCCATCACCTCCACCCCCAACCTTACCACTCCCCGCCACCTCCTGTCTACTCTCCCTATCCCCTTCTCCATTCCCCCCTCATCTATTTATCTCCCTCCTCTCCTCCTTCATCTCCCTCCTCTCCTCCTTCATCTCTCCCTAACCTCCTCCCCACCCCAGTCCTAACCCCTAACCCCATCCTGAACCACCCCTACCCCACCATTCCACCCCATACGTACTTCCATCCCTGTCCCAACCCCACCTCTACGATCCTGAAAGCAACTTCTTATTATAACCCCTAAAACACGCTCTCTCTCTCTCTCTCTCTCTCTCTCTCTCTCTCTCTCTCTCTCTCTCTCTTACCTCACCTACTCCTACCCGTCATTTCCCTACTGCACCCCACCCAACCCCACTCAAACACCCCTGCACCCCACCCAACCCCACTCTAACTCCATTGCACCCCACCCAACCCCACCATTACCCACTGCACTCCACCCAACCACACCATTACCCCACTGCACCCCGCCTAACCCCACTCTAATCCCACTGCACCCTACCCAACCCCACTGCACCCCTCCCAACCCCACCCTAACCCCACTGCACCCCTCCCAACCCCACTGCACCGCACCCTAACCCCACTGCACCCCTCCAAACCCCACCATTACCCCACTGCACCCCACCCAACCCCACTCTAACCCCACTGCACCCCATCTAACCCTATCCTAACCCCACCACACCCCACCCAACCCCACCCTAACCCCACTGCACCCCTTCCAACCCCACCCTAACCCCACTGCACCCCTTCTAACCCCACCATAACCCCACTGCACCCCACCCAATCCCACCTTCCTCAAGCACACCTCATATGTCAGTTTTATCCCCCTCTTTCCCAATTTTAACCCCCAACCCCCAACCAACCTCACCATATTCAACCCTACTTCAAGTGTCCAATATACCCCACAAGAGAATCCTATTGAACCCCACATAAACTCATCACACTCTGTTTTACCTCATCTGTTAATTTTACCCACTCCTTACGCAACCCCACCATTACCCCATTCAGCCTCACCAAACCCCATCTTACTCTACATTATCTCACCTTTCAGTTTCAACTCACTCCTCCCTGCTCAACCCTACAGTTACCCTATTCAGCCCCACCCAACCCCACCATACTAAGCCAAACTCTTTTTTCAATATTAGCCCACTCCTCTCTGCTCAACCTCACCATTTTCTGACTCAACCCCACCTAACCCCACCACACTCTACCCTACCTTACCTTTCAATCCTACCCCACTGCACCCCTCTAAACCCGACCATTATCAGATTCAACCCCACCCAACCCCACCATACTCTATCCTACCTCTCCTTTCAATTTTACCCCACTCCTCCCCTCTCAACCCCACCATTATCTGATTCAACCCCACCCAACCTCACCATACTCTACCCAATCTCACCTTTCAATATTACCACACTCCGCCTCCCTAAACCCTATCATTATCCCATTCAACCCCACCGAACCCCCTCATATTCTACCCTACTCCACCTCTCAATTTTACCCCCCTCCTTCCCACTCAACCCCACCATTACTCCATTCAACTCCACCCAACCCCACCATACTCTACTCTACCCCACCTTACAATATTACCCATTTCCTCCCATTTCAATCTAACCATTACCCAATCCGACCCCATAAAACCCACCACACTCTATTCCACCTCACCTCTGAATATTATCCCAAACCTCCTCCCTCATCCCCACCATTACCCCATTCAACCCCACCCAACTTCATCATACTCTGCCCCACCTCTCAATATTACCACACTCCGCCTCCCTCAACTCCACCATTACCCAATTCAACCCCATCATGTTCTACCCAACACAATTCAGTTTTACCCCACTCCTCCCCTCTCAACCCCACCAATGTACATTTCAACCCCACCCAACCCTACCTCACTCTACCCAACCTCACCTACTAACTACATCCAAGCAATCCCATCTCAACCCCACAATAACCCGATTCAAACAAACCCATCCCCACAATATTATATCCTTTCTCGCGTGCAAACCCCACAACAGTACATCCCACTCAACCCCACCGTTACTCGGTTCAACCCCATCCAACCCCACTATACGGTACTCCACCGCACCAGTCTGTTCTAACTTACCTTTCCCTACTTAACCCCACCATTACCTGATTCAACCCCACTCAGTTCCACCATACCCAAGCCAACCCTATCACTCAATATTACCCCCCTCCTCCTCCTTCAACCCCACCATTACCCCAGTCAACCCCACCCAACTCCACCATACTCTACCTAACCTCACCTTTCACTTTAACCCACACCTCCTCCCTCAACCCCACTAGTAGCTGATTCAACCCTATTCAAACCCATTACACGCTACCCAACCTCACCAGTCAGTTTAAACTAACCTTTCCCCGCTCAACCCCACCAGTCCCCCATTCAACCCAACTCAACCCCATCTGACTCTAGCCGACTCTACTTCCAATTTTACCTCACTCCCCCTCCCTTAACCCCCCCATTTCCCCACTCAACCTCATGCCCTACCCTACCTCACCTTTCAGATTTACATCACTCCTCTCCTCTCAACCCCACCAATAATCGATTCAACCCTACCCAACCCCACAATACTCTACCTTACCTCACATTTCAATTTTACCCCATTCCTCTCCGCTCAACCCCACCATAACCCCAATCAGCCCCATCCAAGCTCACTATACCTTACCTCACCGTTGAATTTTACCCGACTCCACCCCTCTGAACCCCACCATTACCCGATTTAACCTCACTCAACCCCACCATACTCTACCCAATCTCTTCTTTCAATATTACCTCACCCTTTCTCCCTCATCCCCACCTTAACCTCATTCTACCCCGCCATTCTCTGCCATGCTCTACCCAACCTCATCTTTCAAAACTACCCCACTACTCCCCTCTCAACACAACCATTACCCGACTCAGCCAAACCCAACCCCACTACACTGTACCTCTCATCCCCTGTCAGTTCTACCCTACTTCTCCCTGTTAAACCCCACAGTTAAACAATTTAACCCCACTCAACCCCACCACAATTTGCCCAACCTCACATTTGCATATTACCCTTCTCCTCTTCGCTCAACCCCACCATTACCCCATTCAACCCCAACCAGTCCCACCATGTTCTACCCAACTTCACCTTTCAATACCACCCCACTACTCCCCTCTCAACCCCACCTTTATCTTTTTCAACCCCACTAAACCCCACCATACTCTACCTTACCTCACCTCTCAGTAATACCGCACCTTTTCTCCCTCAATCCCACCATTACCTCATTCAGTCCCACTAAAACCCACCATACTCTCCCTTACCTTGCATCTCAGTATTACCCCACATTTTCTCCCTCAACCCCACCATTACCTCATTCAACCCCACTAAACCTCACCATACTCTACCCACTCTCACCTTTCAATACTACCCCACTCCTCCTTGTTTCACCTGACTATTACCTCATCGACCCCCACCCCACCCCATCATACTCTAACCTACCCTACCTCTCAATTTTACCCCCCTCCTGCCCAGTCATCCCCACCATTAATCGATTCAACCCCAATCAACCCCACCATACTCTACCTAACTTCACCTTTCAATATGACCTCACCCCTCCTTTACCAACCCCACCATAACCCCATTCGACCCAGCCATTCTCTGCCATGTTCTACCCAACCTCACCTTTCAGTTTCAAACCACTGAACCCTTTTCCACTTCATCACTACTCCATTCAACCCCACCACATTCTACCTCTCTTCCCCTATCAGTTCTACCCTCCTTTTTCCTGCTCAACCCCACCATTATCCCATTCAACCCCACCCAACCCCACCGTTCCCCAGCCTACCACAAACTTCTATTTTTATCCCTTGATTCATGCTTAACCCCACCATTAACAGATTCAACCCCACCCAACCTCACCATACTCTACCCAGTCTCACCTACTAACTACACCCTTGCACTCCCATCTCAACCCCACAATAACCCCATTCAACCCCACCCATCCCCACCATATTCTAACCTACCTCGCCTGCAAATCCCACCCCAGTACATCCCACTCAACCCCACCGTTACTCGGTTCAACCCCATCCAACCCCACCAGATGGTACTCCACCGCGCAGTGAGTTCTAACTTACATTTTCCTGCTCAACCCCACCATTATCTGATTCAACCTCACTCAGGTCCACCATACCCCAGCCTACCCTACCTCTCAATATTACCCTCCTCCTCCTCCTTCAACCCCATCATTACCCCATTCAACCCCACCCAACTCCACCATACTCTACCTTACCTCACCTTTCACTTTAACCCCCACCTCCTCCCTCAACCCCAGTAGTAGCTGATTCAACCCCATTCAAACCCATTACACGCTAACCAACCTCATCAATCAGTTTGAACTAACCTTTCACCGCTCAACCCCACCAGTCCCCCATTCAACCCAACTCAACCCCATCTCACTCTAGCCTACACTACTTCCAATTTTACCTCACTCCTCCTCAATTAACCCCACCATTTCCCCACTCAACCTCACTCAACCCCATCATTCCCTTCCCAACCTCATCTTTCAGATTTACATCACTCCTCTCCTCTCAGCCGCACCATTTATCGATTCAACCCTACCCAACCCCATAATACTCTACCTTACCTCATCTTTCAATTTTACCCCACTCCTCTCCTCTCAACCCCACCATAACCCCAATCAACCCCATCCAAGCTCACTATATTCTACTGTACCTCACCTTTCAGTTTGACCCCACTCCACCCCTCTCAACCCCATCATTTACCGATTAAACCTCATTCAACCCCACCATACTCTACCCTACTTCACCTTTCAATATTACCCCACCCTTTCTCCCTCAACCCCACCATTATCTCATTCATCCCCACTGAACCCCACCGTACTCTACCCTACCTCACCTTTCATATTTACACCATTACTCTTCGCTCAACCCCACCATAACCCCATTCAACCCCACTCAGTCCCACCATGTTCTACCCAACCTCACCTTTCAATACCACCCCACTACTCCCCTTTCAACCCCACCATTATCTGATTCAACCCGTCAACCCCACCATACTCTTCCTTATCTTCCCTTTCAATACTACCCCACTATTTCCCAATCAACCCGTCCATTACGTGATTCAACCCCAGTCAACACACCTTACTTTACCCTACCTCATCTGCAAACCTCACCTCATTACTTCCCACTAAACCCCATCATATCTCGGTTCACCTCCACCCAACCCCACCACACTCTACCCTACCTCACGTTTCAATTTTAGCTAACCTTCCCCCCACTCAACACCACCTTTACCCCATTCACCCCCACTCAACTCCTTCATACCCTACCAAACCTCACTTTTCAATTCTACCCCACTACTTTCCTCTCAACCCCACCATTACCCCAATCAACCCCACTCAGCCCCACTATGTTCTGCCCTACCTATTCTGCAAACCTCACCCCTGCACTTCCTGCTCATCCCCACCATTACCCATTCAGCCCCACCCAACCACACCATACTCTACCCTACCTCACTTACTTTAACCTACTCCTCCTCCCCAAACCCCACTAGTAGCTGATTCAACCCCATTCAAACCCATTACACGCTGCCCAACCTCACCAATCAGTTTTAACTAACCTTTCCCCGCTCAACGCAACCAGTCCCCCATTCAACCCAACTCAACCCCATCTCACTCTAGCCTACTCTACTTCCAATTCTATCTCACTTTTCCTCTCTTAACCCCACCATTACCCAACTCATCCTCACTCAACCCCACCATACCCTACCCTACCTCACCATTCAGATTTACATCACTCCTCTCCTCTCACCCCCATCATTAATCGATTCAACCCCACCCAACCCCACAATACTCTACCTTACCTCATATTTCAATTTTACCCCACTCCTCTCCGTTCAACCCCACCATAATTCCAATCAACCCCACACAACCCCACCACACTCTATACCCTATCTCACCTTTCAATATTACCCCACCACTCCTCCCTCAACCCCACCATTGTGCCATTCAACCCCACCCAACCCCACCATACTCTATCCCTCCTCACCTTTCAATACAACCCCATCCTTTCTTCCTCAACCCCACCATTATTTTTTTCAACCCCACCAAACCCCACCATACTTTACCTTACCTCGCCTGTCAGTAGTACCCAACCCTATTTCCCTCAACCGTACCATTACCTCATTCAACCCCACTAAACCCCACCATACTCTACCCTTTCTCAACTATAAACACTACCCCACTCCTCCTTCCCTAACCCCAGCATTACCCCATTCATCCCCACCCCACCCCATCGTACTCTACCCTACCCCACGTCTGAATTTTACCCTCCTCCTTCCCAGTCAACCCCACCATTAATCGATTCAACCCCACTCAACCCCACCATAAACTACACAATCTCATCTTTGAATATCATCCCATCCTTTCTCCCTCAACCCCACCATAACCCCATTCTACCCTGTCATTCTCTTCCATGCTCTACCCAACCTCATTCTTTGAAAACTACCCCACTGCTCTCCTCTCAACCCCACCATTACTCGACTCATCCCCACTCAACCCCACCACACTCTACCTCTCCTCCACTGTCAGTTCTACCCTACTTCTCCCTGTTCAATCCAACTATTAAACAATTGAACCCCATTGAACCCCACCACACTCTACCCACCCTCACATTTGCATATTACCCTTCTCCTCTTCGCTAAACCCCACCATTACCCAATTCAACCCCACTCAGTCCCATCATGTTCTACCCAACCTCACCTTTCAATACCACCCCACTACTCCCATCTCAACCCCACCTTTATCTGATTCAACCCCACCCAACCCCACCATACTCTTCCTTATCTTACCTTTCAGTACTACCCCACTACTCCCTTATCAACCCGTCCTTACCTGATTCAGCCCCAGTCAACCCCACCTTACTTTACCCTACCTCACCTGCAAACCTCACCCCAGTACATCCCACTAAACCCCACCATTTCTCGGATAAACCCCACCCAACCCCACCATACTCTACCCAACCTCACCTTTTAATTTAACTCCACGCCACCTCCTTCAACCCCACTATTTTCTGATTCAATCCCACTCAACCCCATTACACGCTATCCAAACCCACCAATCAGTTTTAACTAACTTTTCCCCGCTCAACCCCACCAGTCCCCAATTCAACCCAACTCAACCCCATCTCACTCTAGCCTACTCTACTTCCAATTTTACCTTACTCCCCCTCTCTTAACCCCACCATTTTCTCACTCAACCTCACTCAGTCCCATCATACTCTAGCCTACCTAACCTTTCATATTTACACCACTCCTCTCCTCTCAACCCCATCATTAATCGATTGAATCCTACCCAACCCCACAATACACTACCTTACCTCATCTTTCAATTTTACCCCACTCCTCTCCGCTCAACCCCACCATAATCCCAATCAACCCCACACAACCCCACGACACTCTACCCTACCTCACCTTTCAATATTACCCCACCACTCCTCCCTCAACCCCACCATTATCCCATTCAACCCCACCCAACCCCACCATACTCTACCCTACCTCACCTTTCTGTTATATCTCTCTACTCCCCTCTCAACCTCGCCATTACTCAGTTCAACCCCACCCAACCCCATCACACTCTACCCAACCTGAGCTTCACATTCTACTGATCTCCCTTCCTTTCAACGTCATCTTCCTCCGATTCAACCCCTCTCAACCCCAACAAGCTCTACCTTTCCATAACTTTCAAATTTACCTCACTACACCTCCCTCAACCCCATGTTTATCAGTTTCAGCCCCACTCAACCCCACCGTACTCTGCCCAACCTCACCTGCCAACCTCATCCCAGTACTCACCACTCAAACCCTCCATTATCTGACTGAACCCCACTCAAACCCACCATACTGACCCCAACCTCACTTTTTAGATTTACCCCACTCCACCCCTCTCAACCCCACCATTACCCGATTCAAACTCACTCAACTCCACCATACTCTACCCTACCTCACCTTTCAATATTATCCCACCCTTTCTCCCTGAACCCCACCATTATCTCATTCATCCCCACTGAACCCCACCGTACTCTACCCTACCTCACCTTTCAATACTATCCCACTCCTCCATCCTTAACCTCACCATTATGCCAATCAACCCCACCCCACCCCATCATACTCTACACTACCCCACCTCTCAATTTTATCCCCTCCTTCCCAGTCAACCCTACCATTAATCGATTCAACCCCACTCAACCCCACCATACACTACCCAATCTCACCTTTCAATATCATCTCACTCTTTCTCCCTCAACCCCACCTTAACTCCATTCTACCCCGCCATTCTCTGCCATGCTTTATCCAACCTCATCTTTCAAAACTACCCAACTCAACCCCTCTCAACCCCACCATTACCCGACCAAGCCCCACCCAACCCCACCACACTCTACCTCTCCTCCTCTGTCATCTCTACCCTACTTCTCCCTGTTCAACCCCACTATTAAACAATTTAACCCTACTCAATCCCACCACACTCTACCCAACCTCACATTTGCATATTACCCTTCTCCTCTTCGCTCAACCCCACCATTACCCCATTCAACCCCACCCAGTCCCACCATGTTCTATCCAACCTCACCTTTCAATACCACCCCACTACTACCCTCTCAACCCCACCATTATCTGATTCAACCCCACCAACCCCACCATACTCTACGCTGTCTTACCTTTCAACACTACCCCACTACTCCCTTATCAACCCCTCCATTACCTGATTCAACCCCACTCAACCCCACCTTACTTTACCCTACCTCACCTGCAAACCTCATCTCAGTACTTCCCACTAAACCCCACCATTTCTCGGATCAACCCCTCCCAACCCCACCACGCTCTACCCTACCTCACATTTCAATTTTAACTAACCTTCCCCCACTCAACCCCACCATTACCCCATTCAATCCCACTCAACCGCACCATACCTTACCGAACCTCACCTTTCAGTTTTACCCCACTCCTTTCCTCTCAAACCCACCATTACCCGACTCAACCTTACTTAACCCCACCATACTCTACCCTACCTCACCTTACAATACTACCCCACCACTGCTTTCTCAACCCCACTATTATCCGATTCAACCTCACACAACCCCATCACTCTCTACCCTACCTCACCTCACAATTCGATCTTATTCCTCCTTCCTCAACCCCTTCATAACCCCATTCAACCCCACTCAACCCCACGATACTCTACGCTACCACACCTTTCAGTTTTACCCTCCTTCTTCCACAGTCAACCCCATCATAACCCCATTCAACCCCACCCAACCCCACCACTCTGTACCCATGCTCAACTTTTGATTTTATTCCACTTCTCCCTCATCCTCACTATTATCCTATTCAACCCCACTCAACCTAACCGTACCCTACCTTACCTCACCTTTCACTATTACCTCACCCTTCCTCCCTCAACCCCACCATTACCCGACTCAACCCCACCCAACCCTACCATAGCCTACTTTACCTGAGCTTACAATATTACCCAACTACTCCCCATTCAACCCCACCATTATCCGATTCTTTCCCAATGAACCCCACCATATTGTACCCAACCTCACTGTTCAGTTTTACCCCACACATCCTCCCTCAACCTCACCATTATCCGATTCAACCCCAGTCAACCCCATCCAACTCTACACTACCTCACCTTTCTCTTTAATCCCACTTCTCCCATCTCAACCCCACTATTATCTCATTCAACCCCACTCAACCCCATCATGTTCTACCCTACCTCCCCTGCAATCCTCAACCCAGTACTTCCAACTCAACCCCACCATTACTCGGTTGAACCCCACCCAACCCCATCATACTCTGCCCTATCTCAACTCTCAATATTACCACACTCCACCTCCCACAATCCCACCATTATCTGATTCAACCCCATTCAACCCCACCATACTCTGCCTTACCCAACTTTTCAGTTTTACCTCACTGCTGTCAAGTCAGCCCCACTAATCCACCCCACTCAGACCCACCATTACCTGATTCAACCCCACCCAACCCCACCATTCTGTACCCTACCCTACCTTTCAGTTTTACACCACTCCTTCCCATTCAACCCCACCATTACCCCAATCAACCGCACTCAACCCCATGTTCTGCCCTACCTCCTCTGCAAACCTCACCAAAGTACGTCCCGCTCACCCCCACCATTACCCCATTCAACTCAACCCAACCCCACCATACTCTACCCTACCTCACCTTTCAGTTGAACTCCACGCCACCTCCCCCAACCCCACTATTATCTGATTCAACCCCACTCAACTCCATTACACGCTACCCAACCTCACCAATCAGTTTTAATTAACCTTTCCCCGTTCAACCCCACCAGTGCCCCATTCAACCCAACTCAACCCCATCTCACTCTAGCCTACTCTACTTCCAATTTTACCTCACTCCTCCTCCCTTAACCCCACCATTTCCCCACTCAACCTCACTCAACCCCACCATACTCTACCCTACCTCACCTTTCAGATTTACACCACTCCTCTCCTCTCAATCCCACCATTAATCGATTCAACCCCACTCAACCGCACCATACTTAGCCCAACCTCACCTCTCAGTATTACCAAACCCCTTCCCTCAACCCCACCAATATCCGATTCAACCCCAGTAAACCCACCATACTCTCCCCTACCCTACCTTTAAATTTTACCCCACTCCTTCCCATTCAACCCCACCATTACCCCATTCAACTCCACTCAACCCCACCATATTCCACCTTACCTCACCTCTCACTCAACCCCACGATTATCCGATTCAGTCCCACTCAACCCCACCTTAATCTACCCTACTTCTCCTTTCAGTATCATCCCACCCCTCCTCCCTCAACCCCACCATTACCTCATTCGATCCTGCCATTCTCTGCCATGCTCTATCCAACCTCACTTTTCAGTTTTACTCCACTCATCCTCACTCAAACCCATCATAACCCTATTCAACCCCACCCAATCCCACCTTTCTGTACCCAACCTCAGTGTTTAATTTTACCCCACTCCTCCTCCCTCATCCCCACCATTATCCTACTCAACCCCACTCAACCTCACCTTACTGTTTTATCTCTCTAGTCCCCTCTCAACCCCACCAATACCTGACTCATCCCCACCCATCCACACCACACTCTACGTCTCCTCACCTGTCAGTTCAACCCTACCTCTCCCCGCTCAACCACACCATTACCTCGTTCAACTCTACCCAGCCCTACCATACTCTACCTTACCTCACTCATCAAATTTTACCCCACTCTTCCTCCCTCAACCCCACCATTACCCGATTTAACCCCACTCAACCTCACCACACTGTACTCTTCCTCACCTTCATATGCTACCCCACTCCTCTCCGTTCAACCCCACCATTCTCCGATTTAACCCCATTCAACCCCACCATACTCTGCCCTACCTCACCTGTCAAGTGAACCTCACGCCACCCCAACCAACCCCACCATCACCCCACACTCATCACAAGCAGACGTTTGTGTAGGGATCTATATGAACTTTCTTTTATCTCTCTTTTTTTTTTTTTTTTGAGAATGCTAGTCTTTTCTATCTATCTATCTATTGCTATTGGCAGACGTCTTAATCCTGTAAGGGGTGGCCACAAGCAAATCGCCTCCATGTCGCCCTGTCCCCCGCCATTTCACTGCCCTGCTCCCAGCTCATACACTCCTCTCTCATATATCTCTCCACTCCATCCCTCCATCTCATCCTTATAAAAAAAAGGACTTCGATATTACCACTTATATATTTCCTAACTAAAAATCCTACCCATATTCGTTCTCCATTTCTTCTGGCCATCTCGTGAGCGACTTAAAATGCGACTCAAGAATGTACAGTTGGCCACATTTGCACCTGGGACAGTGTGTTTGTGGGGGGGGGTTGTGTGTGTGTGTGTGTGTGTGTGTGTGTGTGTGTGTGTGTGTGAAATAGAGAGGTAAGGGAGTGTGTGTGTATGTGCGGAAGAGAGAGATAGGGGGGAGTGTGTGTGTGTGTGTGTGTGTGTGTGTGTGTGTGTGTGTGTGTGTGTGTGTGTGTGTGTGTGAAATGGAGGTCTAGCTACAATCTCCTACGATCACGCGTCACGGTTACCTGGTTATTTCAGCTCATAGTTCACACCTTCCTTCATGTCAGCGCCACCAACAAACATGTGATAATGTCAAGGTTAAGTGTACCAAATGCTCGATCTCTGGCACCTACTGATGCTGTACCAGGTGCATATGTTCCCAGTTGTACATACTATCCTTGTAGCGTCCAATAAAAGGCCTGTATGTTTTCTGACCTATACCAAATGCTCGATCTCTGGCATCCATTGATGCTGTACCAAGTGGATATTTACAGAAGCCTATCCAGTAATTACAAAGACCTTGCCAGATATTTACAGAAAGAGAGAGAGAGAGAGAGAGAGAGAGAGAGAGAGAGAGAGAGAGAGAGAGAGAGAGAGAGAGAGAGAGAGAGAGAGAGAGAGAGAGAGAGAGAGAGAAGGAGAGCAAACACTGAGGCTGCTGGGCTGATAGGCGGTGGCCCGGTTGGTTTGGTACTTGCCTCACGTTCAGGGGAAGCTCTGGAGTGGGTTAGAGTCCCACTGAATGCCAACTGAACGCCACTGAGTTCGAGAGATGGATGTTCATAACCTAATTCATGATCGGAAAATTTTAATACCCAAATCAAAGCCACGCCACTGTCTACTGCCACTATTCTCTGCTTCACCCTCTGTCCCTTGTAACTCTCATCCTCGTTCTTCATCTCCAATAGCTTTCCCTTTCCTCTAGTACCTGTTCCTTCTTCTCCAGTAGCTGTTTCTTATGATACTGCATCTCCTTCTTCTCAAGTTGCTGTTCCTTCCTCTTCTCTAATTGCTGTTCCTTATTCTGTATTCATCCTTCTTTGGTTCCTCTTCCTTCATCTCTCTCTCTCTCTCACTCTCTCTCTCTCTCTCTCTCTCTTGCTATGCCTCCTCCTTCTCAAATTCCTGTTTCTTCTTCGTCAATAGCTGTTTCTTATAATGCTGTCTCCTTTTCTAGCTGTTCCTCCGTCTTCTTGCTCTCTGCTTCCCTATAATCTATGCCTCCTCTTGCCTCTGCTGTTCCGTTCCCACCACCACAGTAGAAGCAGAAGCAGAGACAGTGTTACAGCAGAAGCAGAGGCAGAGAAAGTGTTTGTCTGCTGAGAGGGGGGGGAAAACAGCACTGATCTTTGTACCCACTTACCTCCCTCACCAACCCCGGGAAATTCTCTTGTTTTCCTCCGTCCAATAATTTGTCACGGCACGAATTAGACTGAAGGGTAATTTTAACACAAGTCTGTTTACAAGATTTTCAAATGATAAGAAATATCTATAAAACGAAGGCTTAAATACTGGGAGGCAAAAATTATGACGAAGAGTGAGAGTAATTTAACTATTGCATAAGAAAAAACAAAAAAAAGATTAATAAACTGAGTATAAACAAAAGGTGTGGAAGAAGAAAATGGGAATGGAGAAAAACTGAAATATGCGTGAGAAGTAATATCCTATTTTCCTTCAATTTAGCGATTACATAATAAAAAAACATGAAAAAACATAAAAAAAAAAACACAGAATATAAACAAGAGGTGTGGAAGAAGAAAATGGGAATGAGAATAAAGAAACACTGAAATATGGGGGAGGCGGTGGCAGAATCGGTAGAGAGGCGGCCTGCTGTCCTCATGGACCCAGGTTCGAATCCCGGCTGGGGCAGGGAACAGTTTAAGGATTTGAATGTCATAAAAAGCAGACTTTTCAGATCTACCAGATGACCCACCGACATGTTATAAAAGTACCCCCGCTAATACGAGTACACCAGTCCTGTATGAGACAGCCCTAGCATGTATTCAATATGGATGGTGGGGGTTAGCGCCGAAGTGGTGACATGTGGAGATGTAGGAAGACTACTGGACCCCAAGGAGGGCTACTGGGACTTGGGAATAGGCACAGCAGCCATTGCCCAGAGCCGGACACGGAAAAAAAAAAATTAATTAATAAATCCGATTGGCATTCAAATACCAAGCATAAAAAATATTACACAAAGAATATAAACAAACCACAAGGAAAAATACATTACGATTTCTTGCAAGTAAAATGTGTGGGCAAAGATACTACAGATATGATAAACAAAACCCATGGATAAAGAAAACGAGGATACAAAAGATTAAATGTAGAGGAAACGGTAATATCCGATTTCATGTAAATATCAGACGCAAGAATTATGACGCTGACAGTGTAAATAAACCATAAGGATAGATAAAAAGATATTAAAAA
>NC_136990.1:1897274-1907274 GCF_032717465.1 Coenobita brevimanus
GAAATAGAGAGGTAGGGGAGTGTGTGTGTATGTGTGAATAGGGAGAGAGAGAGAGAGAGAGAGAGAGAGTGTGTGTGTGTGTGTGTGTGTGTGTGTGTGTGTGTGTGTGTGTGTGAAATAGAGAGGTAGGGATGTAAGGGAGTGTGTGTATGTGTGAATAGGGAGAGAGAGAGAGTGTGTGTGTGTGTGTGTGTGTGTGTGTGTGTGTGTGTGTGTGTGTGTGTGTGAAATAGAGAGGTAGGGATGTAAGGGAGTGTGTGTATGTGTGAAAAGGGAGAGAGGGGGGAGTGTGTGTGTGTGTGTGTGTGTGTGTGTGTGTGTGTGTGTGTGTGTGTGTGTGTGTGTGTGAGAGAGAGAGAGAGAGAGAGAGAGAGAGAGAGAGAGTACAGACAGACACACCAACAAACAAAGATGAACTCAAAACACATCATTTGACAAGTTCCACTAATCCCTCTAGCTTACCCAAAACAGTTTTCTCAATTTATAACATGCAAGGTTATGCGAATTATAGTTTTGCGAGAATAAGGTTAATAATTCCCTTAAAGAATGGAGTATACGATGGATCTGGATGGACTTAAATTCGTGTAAAATATATGATACTTTGATGTCTTTCACTGCAGTACCTTTGACGCACTGAAATATATGGGTAGTAAAATTTTCTGTGACAGAGAGAGAGAGAGAGAGAGAGGAGAGAATGAGGACGTAAAGGGAGGGAGGGTGCCAGGCGAGGCTTTATAAAGAGGGCCAGACTGAATTAAGATTTTAGTGCCGACCAGGACGCGAGGGGGGATGTACACACCCTCATCAGTCTCCGTCACGACACACTCGATGGTGAAGGAACAGCGTAATATAATCTATAGTCTATTTACCTAAACCTGGCTCAGATTTTCGTCCTCTTGCAGCTTATTACACAAAGCTTAATGACGAAAAGGACAATATTATGACTGCATCCTTCCCACAGCACTTCTTCGTGACTTGCATCATATTCTAGTGCTATTGTTACAACTAAGCATTCAAGATGGAGAGATGGCAATTTTAGGCCAAGTTAGAGTAAAAAGAGTATAGGCTCCTTAGTTCCTGCTCTTAAGTGATTTATTTTGCATATTATATCAAAATAATCGTTAGTTTGCATCATCTATCTGTTTATCTATTTATCTATCTGTCTATCCATCTGTCTATCTATTTATCTATAACCAGACGCCTTAATCCCGTAAGGGGTGTCTGGCTATGGATAGATAGATATATAGGTAGATAGACAGATAGATAGACACAATTTCAATATCTGTGCAGTTTAGATACACTATGTAGTAATTTACAGAATAAATCACCACAGAAAAGGAGCTAAGGAATTTATTAATAGGATTCGTACTAGTAACATTGAAAATATAGACAAATTCTCACATAATTTTTATTTCGCTCTAGCTTACCCCAAACACTTTTATTTTAGCGATTTATTTAGAATGAGAAAGATAGACTGTAGAGCAAAATAACGATGTAAAATTGGTGGTAGTTGGTGGCGACTATCATCCACTCACTTGATGTAGTGCTGCCTACTTCTTCCTTCACCCTTATCATTCGTTTCCTGTGTCTGCCTTCCTCTCTTCCTATTTCTCACCATCATCCACTCACTTGATGTAGTGCTGCCTACTTCTTCCTTCACCCTTATCATTCGTTTCCTGTGTCTGCCTTCCTCTCGTCCTATTCCTCACCATCATCCACTCACTTGATGTAGTGCTGCCTACTTCTTCCTTAGCCTTTATCATTCTTTTTCTGTGCCTGTCCTCCTCTCTTCCTATTTCTCACCATCATCCACTCACTTGATGTAGTGCTGCCTACTTCTTCCTTAGTCTTTATCATTCTTTTTCTGTGCCTGTCCTCCTCTCTTCCTATTTCTCCCATCTTTCCTGTCACTTCTTATTGCTTTTCTTTCCTTTACAGGTGGCTTTACATTGAGTGACAAGCCTAATGGTTTCCTGTAAGCCAGGAAACCATTTACAACGCTGGGTGGTAACCATATAACCAACCCATACGTGTTCCCTACGTGTCAACAAGTGGGTTGGCGGAGGGTTAGTGCCCCTCCCCGTAAAACAACTAACTCATAGACAAACGGCCACCCCTTACGGGATTATGGCGTCTGGCAATAGATAGATAGATAGATAGATTGACTGATAGAAGTTAGGACCTTGATAACACTGTTTTCTATGTCTTCTTTTTCTCCAAGAATATTCTCGTCCTTCTTTTCTTTCTCCCACTACTGGAGGTGACAACTGAAACGACTTGGCAGAGAGAAGTGACAGAGAAGAGTGACAGAGGAGTGACAGAGAAGAGTGACAGAAGAGTGATGGAGAAGAGTGGAGGAGGGAAGAGAAGAGAGGCAGAGAAGAGTGATGTAAGAAAGTTGAGAGAAGGAGGGAAGTGGGACAGACGAGAGGAAGAGAAGAGAGACAGAAAGAAGAGACAGAGAGGAGTGACAGACAGCGACCATCTCAATTATTTCCATCTCTACAATCCACACACTCTCCACTACAGCCCTCACCACCACCAAAGTTATAGCTCCCTCCACCACAACCCTCACCACCACCACAGTTATAGCTCCCTCCACCACAGCCCTCACCACCACCACAGTTATAGCTCCCTCCACCACAGCCCTCACCACCACCACAGTCACACACCCCTCCACCACAGTTACACCCCCCTCCACCACAGCCCTCACCACCATCATAGTCACACCCCCCTCCACCACAGCCCTCACCACCACCACAGTTATAGCTCCCTCCACCACAGCCCTCACCACCACCACAGTCACACACCCCTCCACCACAGCCCTCACCACCACCACAGTCACACACCCCTCCACCACAGCCCTCACCACCACCACAGTCACACACCCCTCCACCACAGCTCTCACCACCACCACAGTCACACACCCCTCCACCACAGCCTCCACCACCACAGTTATAGCTCTCCCTACCAGAGTCGCCACCACAACCACCACACCAACAGCTCTTACCACAACACACACCACAGTAAAGCCAATCCTCACGACCACCACTACCACATTCCACACACACGTCACCACAGCCCTCACCACCACAGTCCTTACCACCACAAGGACAAGGAGAGAAGGGCAATGGTGAGTAAATGATTTGTTAGAAGTGAAAGTACTAGGAAGGCTAATTATACTCGATCTATTTCAGCTGGTGAGACAATTTCGTGAATGTGACACCTGCTCTCTCTCCTGCTGCGTGATTGATTGGCTTCAGTATCATACCTGAAGTGTTATATTTACAAAAACAGCTCTACCTTATATTCCAAGTCTCATAAAGCCTGTTTTGCATTGTCACTGTACTATATAAACAGACATGAAACGAGTAAACAGACATGAAACGAGTAAAAACAGACATGAAACGAGTAAAAACACATGAAACGAGTAAAAACAGACATGAAACGAGTAAAAACAGACATGAAACGAGTAAAAACAGACATGAAACGAGTAAAAACAGACATGAAACGAGTAAAAACAGACATAAAACGAGTAAAAACAGACATGAAACGAGTAGACAGACATGAAACGAGTAAAAACAGACATGAAACGAGTAAAAACAGACATAAAACGAGTAAAAACAGACATGAAACGAGTAAACAGACATGAAACGAGTAAAAACAGACATGAAACGAGTAAAAACAGACATGAAACGAGTAAAAACAGACATGAAACGAGTAGACAGACATGAAACGAGTAAAAACAGACATGAAACGAGTAAAAACAGACATGAAACGAGTAGACAGACATGAAACGAGTAAAAACACACACGAAACGAGTAAAAACAGATGTGAAACGAGTAGGTGTCTGTCCTTCACCCAAACGGACAGTGAATTGGAGGAAGTTGAATTTGAATTGAAATATTTATTGTCGGAAAAGGTAGAGAGTTGTTGCATCTGCCTATAATAAAAAAATAAATAAATGCATAAATAAACGCATTTGGCTGGGTAGGTACAAATAAAAGGTACAGTAATACTAAAGTACATGTTACATTACACAATAGTACTATTCAAAGTACACTAGCGGTTTTTTCAGTGGTACAGTGGTGGAAGTAAGGAGGCGAATGGAACAGTCGCTCAATATATATATCCGTAAGTATATGTGTCCGTAAGTATATATATCCGTAAGTATATGTATCTGTAAGTATATATATCTATAAGTATATATATCCGTAAGTATATATATCCGTAAGTACATATATCTGTAAGTATATATATTTATTTATAAGAGATGCAACAACTCTGTACCTTAAACAGCAATAAATATTTCAATTCAGAGTCAAGTTCCTCCAATTCACTGTCCGTTTGGGTGAAGCACAGACACCTACTCGTTTCATGTCTGTTTACTCGTTTCATATCTGTTTTTACTCGTTTCATGTCTGTTTTTACTCGTTTCATGTCTGCTTTTACTCGTTTCATGTCTGTGTTTACTCGTTTCATGTCTGTTTTTACTCGTTTCATGTCTGTTTTTACTCGTTTCATGTCTGTTTTTACTTGTTTCATGTCTGTTTTTACTCGTTTCATGTCTGTTTTTACTTGTTTCATGTCTGTTTTTACTCGTTTCATGTCTGTTTACTTGTTTCATGTCTGTTTACTTGTTTCATGTGTGTGTTTACTCGTTTCATGTCTGTTTATACTTTACAGTGACAATGCAAAACAGCCTTTATGAGACTTGGAATATAAGATAGAGCTGTTTTTTGTAAATATAACACTTTAGGTATGATACTGAAGCCAGTCACACACACACACACACACACACACACACACACACACACACACACACACACACACACACACACACACACACACACACACACACACACACACACACACACACACACACACACACACACACACACACACACACACACACACACACACACACACACACACACACACACACACACAATTTCTTTCTTTCTCAGGGGTACCACAACGACCAGCACGACCAAAAGTACTACCACACTCTTAAGTTCTATGACGACCTGGACGACTGCGACTACTACTTCTGCTACTACGACTCCTATTCCACCTACCACCTGTTGGAGGACGACTACAAGAAGGACTTCAAGGCTGAGGTATGTTATTATTATTATTATTATTATTATTATTATTATTATTATTATTATTATTATTATTAGTTGTTGTTGTTGTTGTTGTTGTAGTAGTAGTAGCAGTGGTAGTAGTAGCAGTAGTAATAGTAGTAGCAGTAGTAGTAGTAGTTGTGGCAGCAGTGGTAGTAGTAGTAGTAGAAGTAGTAGTAGTAGTAGTACCATCATCATTATCATCATCATCACCAACATCATCATTATTATTATTCTTATCATCATTATCATCATTATCATTATCATTGTCATCATTAATCTTATTATTATTATTATTATTATTATTATTATTCCTCAGCGTCGCCATAACCACGACCATAAGGCGTCTAGTGGCAGGGTCCAGGAAGCGTCAAGAGGTTACCATGACAACGCTGAGGAAGCCCCGGGCAGGTGTAAACAACATATCCACGAGTAAACACCACCGTGAGAAAAGTATAGGGAATTGTATTATTATTATTATTATTATTATTATTATTATTATTATTATTATTTATTATTATTATTCCTCTTTCTCTTCTTTTTCCTCCTCCTCCTCCTCCTCCTCCTCCTCCTCGTCCATCTCTACAGTTCTTGTCCACCAGTCTGATCAGTAAGTGGAAAAGACGTGGAAATAAAAGGACTTTCGTATTTCGTCAGTACATCAAAACACACACACACACACACACACACACACACACACACACACACACACACACACACACACACACACACACACACACAGCTCTTAGTGGCAATCTTCAGAGAGTTTGAACTATAAGTGACAGAGATGAGACATTTATCTATCTATCTATCTATCTATTCCCAGACGCCATAATCCCATAAGGGGTGGCCGTTTGTCTTTGGGTTAGTTGTTTTACGGGGAGGGGCACTAACCCTCCACCAACCCACTTGCTGACATGTAGGGAACACGTATGGGTTCGTTACACGGTTACCACCCAACGTTGTAAATAGTTTCCTGGCTTACAGGAAACCATTTGGCTTGTCACTCAATGTAAAGCCACCTGTAAAGGAAAGAAGAGTGATAGAAAGTGACATGAAAGATGGGAGAAATAGGAAGAGAGGAGGACAGGCACAGAAAAAGAATGATAAAGGCTAAGGGAGAAGTAGGCAGCACTACATCAAGTGAGTGGATGATGGTGAGAAATAGGAAGAGAGGAGGACAGGCACAGAAAAAGAATGATAAAGGCTAAGGGAGAAGTAGGCAGCACTACATCAAGTGAGTGGATGATGGTGAGAAATAGGAAGAGAGGAGAACAGGCACAGAAAAAGAATGATAAAAGTGAAGGAAGAAGTAGGCAGCACTACATCAAGTGAGTGGATGATGGTGAGAAATAGGAAGAGAGGAGGACAGACAGAAAAAGAATGATAAAAGTGAAGGAAGAAGTAGGCAGCACTACATCAAGTGAGTGGATGATGGTGAGAAATAGGAAGAGAGGAGGACAGGCACAGAAAAAGAATGATAAAGGCTAAGGAAGAAGTAGGCAGCACTACATCAAGTGAGTGGATGATGGTGAGAAATAGGAAGAGAGGAGGGCAGTAGTAGTAGTAGTAGTAGTAGTAGTAGTAGTAGTAGTAGTAGTAGTAGTAGTAGTAGTAGTAGTAGTAGTAGTAGTAGTTAATCAGTGCCACCACGTGAAGGTGTCCCTCTCCTGTATAGCCAGACTGAATTAGAACTCCCAGATTGGTCCTCTTTACACTCTCCTAGTCAGTGTCTCACCCCATCCACAACGCCAGACCACCTCAGAACTTCCAGACCACTCTTTACGCTCTCCTAGTGAGTCCCACAACGCCAGACCTCAGAAGTCCCAGATCGGTCCGCCTTTACACCCAGCATCATTGGTCTCCACGATGGCTATCAGTGCATATCTGGTCCCGCCTGTCAGACCCACGCCCTTGTGTAGATGAAGTGGTCTGTCTGGCTGGACCACTGCCCATCCTGTCCTGTTATGGGGCACGATAAACTCACGGTCTGCCTTGAAGTTCCTGTTGCCGAGGCGGAATTCCAGACCCCCACCCTGAGGAAGGAAGAAGGGAGATTAAGTATTTGACCTGAAGGAAGAAGGGAGATTAAGTATTTGACCTGAAGGAAGAAGGGTGATTAAGTGGGTATTCGCCCTGAAGGAAGAAGGGAGATTAAGTGGGTATTTACCCTGAAGGAAGAAGGGAGATTAAGTGGGTATTTACCCTGAAGGAAGAAGGGAGATTAAGTAAGTATTCGCCCTGAAGGAAGAAGGGAGATTCAGTGGGTATTGTCATGAAGGAAGAAGGGAGATTAAGAGGGTATTCGCCCCCAAGGAAGAAGGGAGCTTATAAGACGAGGGTACAGGGAGCTTGTAGAAGGCCCTGAGTAAGAGTGAGTTGGGAGGCTTGGAGATGGAGTCCCAGAATGAGTAGGAGCAAATTGGGAGCCGTAGAGAGTGATTCGCAAAGAGAGTAAGAGGGTACTGGGAGCTTGTAAAGAGTGGGTCCCAAAAAGAGTATATTGGGAGCCTGTAAAGAGAGGATCGCAAAGAGAGTAAGAGGATATTGGGAGAGTGTAAAGAGTGATGTGTAGAGAGTAAGACCATATTAAGAATGAAATAAGGTTTGGTGGGGGAGGGAGGGAGAAGAGAGACTGTATAACTGTGTCCTAAAGAGATAAAAAGGATATTCGTTCGTTCGTATCGTCTATAATTCTTTCAACATCTTCCATACGCCAGCCTCTGTCACCTACTGTCGGCTCTCCTCGCTGCTCGATCTCTGGCAGCCTCCCTGTTCAATCCCTTATCCCTGAGGTCACACTCCATCACAACGTCCCAGGACTTTTTCGGTCCGCCTCTCGCAACTCCACTCCCAGCTTCTCTCTCTCTCTCTCTCTCTCTCTCTCTCTCTCTCTCTCTCTCTCTCTCTCTCTCTCTCTCTCTCTCTCTCTCTCTCTCTCTCTCTCTCTCTCTCTCTCTCTCTCTCTCTCTCACCGTGAAGGCATTGTTGAGAGCGATGTTCAAGGTATAGGTTGCTCCGTCGAGGTGGTACTTGAAGGTATTGTAGTGAGTATGAGCTGAATACTTGAGGACGAAGAGTAAGCTGGCTCTACCGTCCGCTCTATACCCTCCGTACAAGCGAGACAAAAGCTCCTGAGAGAGAGAAAGGAGCGTGAAAGGTGGGGGAGAAGAGGTATGTGTGTGTGTGTGTGTGGGTGAGTGGGTGGGGGGAGAGTGTGGGGAGTGTGTGTGAAGAGGGTGAGTGTGTGTTTCAGACTGTTGTGTGTGTGTGTTTGTGTTTGTTGTGGGTGGGTGGGTGGGTGGGTGGGTGGGGGAGAGTGTGTGTAGGGGTGGGTGAGGGAGAGTGAGTGTGTTTTTGGGATTTGTGGGTTGGGGAGTGTGTGTGAGGGTGGGTGAGGGAGAGTGAGTGTGTTTTTGGGATTTGTGGGTTGGGGAGTGTGTGTGAGGGTGGGTGTGGGAGAGTGAGTGTGTTTTTGGGATTTGTGTGTGTGTGTGTGTGTGTGTGGGTGGATGGGTGGGTGGGTGGGGGAGAGTGTGTGTGGGGGTGGGTGAGGGAGAGTGAGTGTGTTTTTGGGATTGTTGTGTGTGTGTGTGTGTGTGTGTGTGTGTGTGTGTGTGTGTGTGTGTGTGTGTGTGTGTGTGTGTGTGTGTAGCAGGAATAAAGCTGATCCTAGGCTCCATACACTTCATCACTTCTTCTGTTAAAAATAAAGATACTTAAGAAATTGTATGCTAAGATTTTTCGTGTATAAAAATGAATTAGTTCTATCTCTAATACTTCTCTCTCTCTCTCTCTCTCTCTCTCTCTCTCTAAATATAATACTTTTCTCTCTCCCTATATACAATACTTCTCTCTCTCTCTCTCTCTCTCTCTCTCTCTCTAAATATAATACTTTTCTCTCTCCCTATATACAATACTTCTCTCTCTCTCTCTCTCTCTCTCTCTCTCTAAATATAATACTTTTCTCTCTCCCTATATACAATACTTCTCTCTCTCTCTCTCTCTCTCTCTCTCTCTCTCTCTCTCTCTCTCTCTCTCTCTATATAAAAAAATTATCTCTCTCTCTCTCTCTCTCTCTCTCTCTCTAAATATAATACTTTTCTCTCTCCCTATATACAATACTTCTCTCTCTCTCTCTCTCTCTCTCTCTCTCTCTCAATATAATACTTTTCTCTCTCCCTATATACAATACTTCTCTCTCTCTCTCTCTCTCTCTCTCTCTATCTATCTATCTATCTTTCTATCTAACTGTATTTCTATCTGTTTATCCATTACTCTCTCTCTCTCTCTCTCTCTCACCTTGACAAGCGAGTTGATAATCAGATGGAATTCTCTGTCATAATCTATCTGATTAAGGTTGACATTTGTACTTGTGTACCGGTGACTTCCCTCCTTACGGTCATCCTGTGGGGGAGAGAGAGAGAGAGAGAGAGAGAGAGAGAGAGAGGTTAGAGATAGATATATAGATTGATAGATATGTAGGTAGACAGATAGACAGATGGAGAGAGAGAGAGAGAGAGAGAGAGAGAGAGAGAGAGAGAGAGAGAGAGGTTAGAGATAGATATATAGATTGATAGATATGTAGGTAGACAGATAGACAGATGGAGAGGGAGAGAGAGAGAGAGAGAGAGAGAGAGAGAGGGGGGTTTGGGACAGATATATAGATTGATAGATAGGTAGGAAGACAGACAGATAGACAGAGAGAGAGAGAGAGAGAGAGAGAGAGTGAGAGAGAGAGAAAACTTTAAAATTTAATCAACTGAATTAACAACTTAAATTACATTCTCCCTAACACCTCTTCCTTAGCGATTTATTTTTGGACATGACTGGTTAATATTCTTTATTTACCTATGCAGAGTATGGCGATATTG
>NC_136990.1:1914774-1917274 GCF_032717465.1 Coenobita brevimanus
AGTCACGAAGAAGTGCTATGGGAAGGATGTAGAGCCGTAGTATTGTCTTTTTCTGCCACTGAACTACGTGAAATAAGCTGCCAAAGGACGAAAATCTGGGCCAAGTTAATGTGAAAGGAGTATAGTCACGAAGAAGTGCTATGGGAAGGATGTAGAGCCGTAGTATTGTCTTTTTCTGCCACTGAGCTACGTGAAATAAGCTGCCAAAGGACGAAAATCTGGGCCAAGTTAAGGTGAAAGGAGTATAGTCACGAAGAAGTGCTATGGGAAGGATGTAGAGCCGTAGTATTGTCTTTTTCTGCCACTGAGCTACGTGAAATAAGCTGCCAAAGGACGAAAATCTGGGCCAAGTTAAGGTGAAAGGAGTATAGTCACGAAGAAGTGCTATGGGAAGGATGTAGAGCCGTAGTATTGTCTTTTTCTGCCACTGAACTACGTGAAATAAGCTGCCAAAGGACGAAAATCTGGGCCAAGTTAAGGTGAAAGGAGTATAGTCACGAAGAAGTGCTATGGGAAGGATGTAGAGCCGTAGTATTGTCTTTTTCTGCCACTGAGCTACGTGAAATAAGCTGCCAAAGGACGAAAATCTGGGCCAAGTTAAGGTGAAAGGAGTATAGTCACGAAGAAGTGCTATGGGAAGGATGTAGAGCCGTAGTATTGTCTTTTTCTGCCACTGAGCTACGTGAAATAAGCTGCCAAAGGACGAAAATCTGGGCCAAGTTAAGGTGAAAGGAGTATAGTCACGAAGAAGTGCTATGGGAAGGATGTAGAGCCGTAGTATTGTCTTTTTCTGCCACTGAGCTACGTGAAATAAGCTGCCAAAGGACGAAAATCTGGGCCAAGTTAAGGTGAAAGGAGTATAGTCACGAAGAAGTGCTATGGGAAGGATGTAGAGCCGTAGTATTGTCTTTTTCTGCCACTGAACTACGTGAAATAAGCTGCCAAAGGACGAAAATCTGGGCCAAGTTAAGGTGAAAGGAGTATAGTCACGAAGAAGTGCTATGGGAAGGATGTAGAGCCGTAGTATTGTCTTTTTCTGCCACTGAGCTACGTGAAATAAGCTGCCAAAGGACGAAAATCTGGGCCAAGTTAAGGTGAAAGGAGTATAGTCACGAAGAAGTGCTATGGGAAGGATGTAGAGCCGTAGTATTGTCTTTTTCTGCCACTGAACTACGTGAAATAAGCTGCCAAAGGACGAAAATCTGGGCCAAGTTAAGGTGAAAGGAGTATAGTCACGAAGAAGTGCTATGGGAAGGATGTAGAGCCGTAGTATTGTCTTTTTCTGCCACTGAGCTACGTGAAATAAGCTGCCAAAGGACGAAAATCTGGGCTAAGTTAAGGTGAAAGGAGTATAGTCACGAAGAAGTGCTATGGGAAGGATGTAGAGCCGTAGTATTGTCTTTTTCTGCCACTGAGCTACGTGAAATAAGCTGCCAAAGGACGAAAATCTGGGCCAAGTTAAGGTGAAAGGAGTATAGTCACGAAGAAGTGCTATGGGAAGGATGTAGAGCCGTAGTATTGTCTTTTTCTGCCACTGAACTACGTGAAATAAGCTGCCAAAGGACGAAAATCTGGGCCAAGTTAAGGTGAAAGGAGTATAGTCACGAAGAAGTGCTATGGGAAGGATGTAGAGCCGTAGTATTGTCTTTTTCTGCCACTGAGCTACGTGAAATAAGCTGCCAAAGGACGAAAATCTGGGCCAAGTTAAATAAGTTAAAGTTAATTTGGAAATGAAATTAATCTTCCTCCATCCATGTTTCTGTCTCCCTCCCCTCCCTCCTGCCCCTCCACTCCCTCCTTCCCTCCTCCTCCCTCCGTCTCTCCATCTGTTTAACCTCCCTCCCTCCCTCGTTTATCTCTCCTGGGTCGTCATGTAACCTGTCTCTCATCCTCCCTCCCTCAGCACCTCACCTCCATCTCACCTCCAAGCTCTCCCTCCGTTTTCATTGCCCCATTTCTCTTCAGGTTACGTATTCACCTGTGTTTGTTTGTGCACGCGATATCTCCAAAAGTTCTCAATGAATAACGGTAAAATTTTGTGGAAGGGTGGGCCATGGGTCAAGGAAGAATTGATTAGATTTGGGGGTGGATCCGGATCTGATGTACTCCACACGATATAGGGACGAATTCGTATCCTTTTTAATAGTAGTGGCATTGGCGGGGGTATGCGCTCTCGGAATGCTCTTTAGTTTATCATTATTTTTTCACGGTACACTTAAAAGAAACGAAGCTTGGTTGAGAAATTACAGAGGGTGACATAGAGAGTGGTATTTGACGATAGACGTGTGTGTGTGTGTGTGTGTGTGTGTGTGTGTGTGTGTGTGTGTGTGTGTGTGTGTGTGTGTGTGTGTGTGTGTGTGTGCAAGGAAGAAGGAACCAAAGGCCAGGAGCCAACAAACTGTTCCTTCCATGAAAGAATAAACAAAAACAATATAAAAGAGCGCCAAATTCAAGATGCGTTCATTTCGAGATGCCTGGACACACTGCGTTTGAAAGACTG
>NC_136990.1:1919774-1924774 GCF_032717465.1 Coenobita brevimanus
ACTCTTTCCCTTATATTTCTTGCCCCGAATTAGTTTCCCACCAAATTTCTAGCTATCTATTGCCAGACGCCTTAATCCCATACGGGGTGCCCACAAACAAATCGCCTCCACGTCGCCCTGCCCCCCGGCATTTCACTGCCCTGCTCCCAGCTCACACACCCCTCTCTCATATACCTCTCCACTCCATCCCTCCATCTCATCCTTGGCCTCCCCCTTCCCCTCTCCCCCTCCACCTCACTCACATACACTTTCCTCGTCAGTCTCTCACCCTCCATCCTCTCCACATGGCCAGACCAACTCAAATGTGTTTCTCCTAACGCTTCCTATCACATCCACACATATTACTACTACAAAATTGGCCACATAATCAGCTCTGGGGTACTGCAAGGCTTCTCCATGTGGTACTAGAGTTCTTCCCTTCATGAAAGGGCCAATGATCTATCTATCTGTCTATCTATCTATCTATCTATCTATCTGTCTATCTATCTATCTATAACCAGACGCCTTAATCCCTATGGGGTGACTCGATGATAACAGTAGTACTATTACACCCACAGAGTCAGCCACAAAACTACCCATGAGTACCACAAGGCTCCCTCCTCTAAGAATGCAGTACTAGAGTTCTCCAAATCATGAGGGGGGGCAGTGGTAACAGTATACTAGAGTTATCCCAGTCATGAGAGGGGCAGTGGTAACCGTATTGATATTACTTTTACAGAGGCGGCAGCAACGCAAGCCACATGGAGTACATAAGGCTCCCTCCACTAAGAATACAGTGCTAGAGTTTTCCCAAGCATGAGAGGGGCAGTGGTAACAGTATACTAGAGTTCTTCCAATCATGAGAGGGGCAGTAACAGTATTAATATTATTTTCACAGAGGCGGCGGCAACGCAGGCTATGGAGTACCGCAAGGCGACCTCGGCTGACCCCGAAGGCATGACCCAGTTGGCCTTCCTGTACCGGCGTCTGGCAGCCCGTAGCCCCGACTATGTCCCCCTCGCTGACCTCTACTGGAAGAAGATGGCCTCGCATGACCCCGAGGTGACGGCAAGGTCGGCAATGTACTGGCGGAGTGACCCGGAAGCTGCTATGTATTGGTAAAGGGCAAAAACACAAACACAACCATACGCTATCAATATTAACTCGGAATGTGCAGTCAATTTTAACATGGTCCCAAATTGCCATCCTTCCATCTTGAATACTTTGACCTCTTCCATCGTATCTACACTCTGTTCACTTTGTCTTGGCCTAAATAATGGGGAAGTGACCCGGAAGGTGTCATATTCTTGTAATTAAAGCCACTTCCTCGTTTATACCTTGTCAAGTAGTCTTGAATTGCACTGAAAAAAGGGCCCCTCACTGCCACATCTATACGCTGTCCACTTACACTTGGCCTAAAATCTCCCCTGTAACTTGGGCTAAAATTGCCATCTCTCCATCTTGAATGCTGAGTTGTAGCAGTAGATTAACAATATGGTGCTAATCACGAAGAAGTGCTGTGGAAAAGGGTGTAGAGTCTTAGTATGGTCTTTTTCTGCTACTGAGGTGTGTGAGATAAGCTGCAAATAGACGAAAATATGAGCCAAGTTGAGATGAAAGGAGTATATCGTGCGGTTTCCTAAATTCTGTTTTTTTCTCTTCTCTCTCTCGCCTAAACCCTTTCAGTAGTTAAACCCCAGGCTCTGAATGTAAACCCAGTGGACTGCAGGCTGAAGTTACTCTCTTGCAGTCCACCATCGTCCTTTCGTGGGATAGGGAGGAAGTTGAGGGACGTTTGTATAACCAGGCAGTGGATCCGCCTAGTTATATCAGTGCCACCACGTGAAGGCTTCCCTCTCCAGCACCCAATTAAGGGGTCATGGAGAAGATAATGAGGATGAGAACTGACCTGATGAGATGATGGTCCTCGGGGTCATCCCAGGTAACCCGTATGTTGTGGTAGTGTTGACCTTCTTTCTCTATAAATTCCTCAACCACATCACTCTGCCTTGGTCCGTCCTGAAATGCAACACACCATAACACTATAGCACCATAACAACACACTATAACACCATAACAACACATTATAACACCACACATACTCTCTGCCTTGGTCCGTCCTGAAATACAACACACCATAACACTATAACACCATAACAACACACTACAGCACCACACATACTCTCTGCTTTGGTCCGTCCTGAAATACAACACACCATAACACTATAGCACCATAACAACACACTATAACACCACACATACCCTCTGCCTTGATCCGTTCTGAAATACAACACACTGTAACATCACATATACCCTCCTTCTGCAGTCCACCATCGTCCTTTTGGGGGATAGGGAGGGAGTTGAGGGACGTTTGTATAACCAGGCAGCTCCACCACCCAGTTATATCAGTGCCACCACGTGAAGGCCTCCTTCTCCACCCCCCCCACACACCAGTTATATCGGTGCCACCACGTGAAGGCTCCCAAACACCTCTTCCTTAGCGATTTATTCTTGGATATGCCTGGTTAATATTCTTTTGTACGTTATTTATGCAGAGTATGGCGATATTGGAAGGATTTACGTAACACACAAGAGGACAGTCTGGTGTAGTAAGCAAAATAAATCGCTTAGGAAAAGGTGTTACGGAGCTTTATGGAGAGTATGGCGATATTGGAAGAATTTATAGAACATAGAATAGGACAGTAAGGTGGAATAAGCAAAATAAATCGCTTAGGAAAAGGTGTTAAGGAGCTTTATGCAGAGTATGGTGATATTGGAAGGATTTATATAGCAGAATAGGACAGTAAGGTGGAATAAGCAAAATAAATCGCTTAGGAAAAGGTGTTAGGGAGCTTTATGCAGAGTATGGCGATATTGGAAGGATTTATGTAACACAGAATAGGACAGTAAGATGTAGTAAGCAAAATAAATCGCTTAGGAAAAGGTGTTAGGGAGCTTTATGCAGAGTATGGCGATATTGGAAGGATTTATGTAACACAGAAGGGGACAGTAAGGTGTAATAAGCAAAATAAATCGCTTAGGAAAAGGTGTTAGGGAGCTTTATGCAGAGTATGGCGATATTGGAAGGATTTATGTAACACAGAAGAGGACAGTAAGGTGTAGTAAGCAAAATAAATCGCTTAGGAAAAGATGTTAGGGAGCTTTATGCAGAGTATGGCGATATTGGAAGGATTTATATAACACAGAAGAGGACAGTAAGGTGTAGTAAGCAAAATAAATCGCTTAGGAAAAGATGTTAGGGAGCTTTATGCAGAGTATGGCGATATGGGAAAGATTTATAGAACACAGAATAGGACAGTCAGGTGGAATAAGCAAAATAAATCGCTTAGGAAAGGGTGTTAGGGAGCTTCCTTGACCGTGAATCATAAAGGAGCTTCTGACACCATACCCTCACCCCCACAGCACCATAACACAGCACCTACACTATAAAAAGCCACAATAACACAGCACCATAACACACTTCACTTTAACTCTGTGTATGTGTTAAAAGACTGTAATTTTTGTTTTTTTTTATATTAAATTTACTGTTTGAAATAAAATTGATCTTGGAGAGGTGCTTTTGGTGTTCCTGAGAGAGAGAGAGAGAGAGAGAGAGAGAGAGAGAGAGAGAGAGAGAGAGAGAGAGAGAGAGAGAGAGAGAGAGAGAGAGAGAGTCTTCCTTTTGGCTGGATAACTTCACCCAACCCCCCTCATTCTCTCTCTCTCCGTCTATCTATCTGTCTCTCTCTCTCTCTCTATCTATCTATCTATTCATCTTACAATATTTCTTCCATCTGTCTTTCTCGTCCTCCCTTTCTGTCTGTTTCTCTCTCTCTCTCTCTCTCTCTCTCTCTCTCTCTCTCTCTCTCTCTCTCTCACTCTACGAGGCCCAGATCCATCTTTCCCCATAGGTAATTTCAAACTTTTCTTTCAGTAATTAGAAAGATTTAACTGTCTTCCTTCTAGAGAGAGAGAGAGAGAGAGAGAGAGAGAGAGAGAAAGAGAAAGGGGGGGGACGAGTGTAGTGCAATAGTAGAGGGACGTGTGTGTGTGTGTGTGTGTGTGTGTGTGTGAGAGAGAGAGAGAGAGAGAGAGAGAGAAGGATGTGTATAGGACAGAAGTAAAGGGCCCTGTGTGTGTGTGTGTGTGTGTGTGTGTGTGTGTGTGCAGTATCAGTAGCAGCAGCAGTAGTAGCAGTAGTAGTAGTAGTAGCAGTAGCAGTAGCAGTAGTAGCAGTAGTAGTAGTAGTAGTAGTAGTAGTAGTAGCAGTAGTAGTAGTAGTAGTAGTAGTAGTAGTAGTAGTAGTAGTAGCAGTAGTAGCAGTAGTAGTAGTAGTAGTAGTAGTAGTAGTAGTAGCAGTAGTAGTAGTAGTAGTAGTAGTAGTAATATCTCTCTTCACCTCACCTTCGCATATATCCAAATCTCCTGTAAGTTCTTAGGATAATCTTGAAGTGAGAGAGACTTTAAGTGCTCCTCCAGGAAGGGCCACCAAGCGTCTCCAAGGGGCACCACCACCAGGACTCGAGGTCGACCTTGAGGCTGGAGGACGAGGTGAAGCGGGAAACGTGGTGAGGGTTTAGAAAATACTGTATACACAAAGCACTAGTCTGGTCATATTTACTTTCCATTCTCCCCACCATTCTCCCCACCATTCTCTCCACCATTCTCTCCACCATTCTCCCCACCATTCTCTCCACCATTCTCTCCACCAATCTCTCCACCATTCTCCCCACCATTCTCCCCACCATTCTCTCCACCAATCTCTCCACCATTCTCTCCACCATTCTCCCCACCATTCTCTCCACCATTCTCTCCACCATTCTCTCCACCATTCTCCCCACCATTCTCTCCACCATTCTCCCCACCATTCTCTCCACCATTCTCTCCACCATTCTCCCCACCATTCTCTCCACCATTCTCCTCACCATTCTCTCCACCATTCTCTCCACCATTCTCCCCACCATTCTCTCCACCATTCTCTCCACCATTCTCCCCACCATTCTCTCCACCATTCTCTCCAC
>NC_136990.1:1929774-1934774 GCF_032717465.1 Coenobita brevimanus
TCTCAAGTTAATCCTGTGTGTGTGTGTGGGGTGGAAAGGGAGGCCTTCACGTGGTGGCACTGATATAACTGGGTGGTGGAGCTGCCTGGTTATACAAACGTCCCTCAACTCCCTCCCTATCCCCCAAAAGGACGATGGTGGACTGCAGGAGGAGGGCAACTTCAGCCTGCAGTCCACTGGGTTCACGTTACAGATGAACCTGGGACTACTACTACTACTACTACTACTACTATTACTGCCACTACTAATATTACCACTCTCTCTCCCTCTCTCTCTCTCTCTCTCTCTCTCTCTCATCAGGAAGGGGACATAGAGGGAGAGAGATACACTGATGCAGATATGGAGGGAAAAAAAAAACAAAAAACAAAAATAGCAACTTTAAAATTGTCCCTCCTTTATTACATAAGTTTTCTATGATACATGCCCATTTTCTTTTAATATTTTATGGGATAACAGTAATAAATGTGTCAAGATGAAGTGTAATGTGATTTTTCATGTATAATAGTCCAAAATTTATTCATATTATTATAGTGTACGCTCTGTTATATCAGGGACTTATAAATATTGCCAATTTTTCAATCAAGTCTCCATTTTATATCGATGGGTGAACAGAAAACGGAGAAGAATAGGGAAGACTTTGATTTTTATCCCATCTGCTTTACGAGCCATTAATGTGTACAGTTTTCGCCTTCTAAGTCCAAATTTTCCCCTTGAATATGTCCATCAGTGTCTATATTACATCCGGATATTTATTTATTCTTTTGGGTAAGCTGGGAAATTGGAATGCATGAGAAATCTATAGTTGAATCGCATTATTTCGAATTCAGGACTTAGGAACTTTGGGCCATTGCGATTTCGAAGCATTTGAGACTGAGGTGGTGGGGGCGTGTAGTTAGTTTTCTCTCTGCTTTCTGTCTCTCCGCGACGTGTTCTCTCTCTCTCTCTCTCTCTATCTATCTATCTATCTATCTCTTACTGTTGCTGCGTCTGTTTGTGTCTGTCTGTCTGTATGTCTGTCACTCTCTCCTTGATTCTGTGCCTGTCTGTCTGTCACTCTCTCATTGATTCTGTGTCTGTCTGTCTGTCTGTCTGTCACTCATTGATTCTGTGTCTGTCTGTCTGTCTGTCTGTCACTCTCTCATTGATTCTGTGTCTGTCTTTCACTCACTGATTCTGTGTCTGTCTGTCTGTCTGTCTGTCACTCTCTCATTGATTCTGTGTCTGTCTGTCTGTCTGTCTGTCTGTCATTGATTCTCTCTCTCTCTCTCTCTCTCTCTCTCTCTCTCTCAAGCGTTTTATCAGTGACAGAGATCGTATAGCGAAAGGTGCTACGAATCAAAAAGTGAATGTATAGCGATAAATAATAAACACGAAAATAAACCGCTACACTCTCACCGTACAGTGAAGTATTGTGCATTGTACTGTGAAGAATTGTGTACTGTACTTTGAAGCACATGTACAGTACTGTGAAGATTGGTGTACTGATAAATTAAGAGTGTAGCGAGAAGTGCTGACTACTGAATATATAGCGATGTGATGTGAAGATTAGCGAACACAAGATTATAGTAACGGAGCAGAAACAGGAATAAATCGGTAAGGAAGAGGTGTTAGGAAATATCATCTCAGAAATCAACTGGGTGTCTTCAGGTGCTAGGTAAGTGAAGTCAAGCTACGCTATCCCGCCCACACCAGCAGACAGTCAGCGTTATCAGTGTCTATCCTGCATCATTTCTTCATTTCCTACTCCCACTGCCACACCCACGCCCACACCAGCAGACAGTCAGCGTTATCAGTGTCTATCCTGCATCATTTCTTCATTTCCTACTCCCACTGCCACACCCACGCCCACACCAGCAGACAGTCAGCGTTATCAGTGTCTATCCTGCATCATTTCTTCATTTCCTACTCCCACTGCCACACCCACGCCCACACCAGCAGACAGTCAGCGTTATCAGTGTCTATCCTGCATCATTTATTCATTTCCTACCCCCACTGCCACACCCACGCCCACACCAGCAGACAGTCAGCGTTATCAGTGTCTATCCTGCATCATTTATTGGTTTCTTACTCCCACTGCCACATCCACGCCCACACCAGCAGACAGTCAGCGTTATCAGAGTCTATCCTGCATCATTTCTTCATTTCCTACTCCCACTGCCACACCCACGCCCACACCAGCAGACAGTCAGCGTTATCAGTGTCTATCCTGCATCATTTCTTCATTTCCTACTCCCACTGCCACACCCACGCCCACACCAGCAGACAGCGTTATCAGTGTCTATCCTGCATCATTTCTTCATTTCCTACTCCCACTGCCACACCCACGCCCACACCAGCAGACAGTCAGCGATAGTGTCTATCCTGCATCATTTCTTCATTTCCTACGCCCACTGCCACACCCACGCCCACACCAGCATTCATTTCTTCATTCCTACCCCCTCTCCCATAACCAAAAAAGCTCATCCTACATCATATATACCTCTCCTACTCCCACTGCCACACCCACGCCCACAGCAGCAGCATGAGCCGTCCCTGGAGCAGACACAACACTCCCAGACTCTCCCATCTGTCCTCTGTTTACGAACTCGCCTCGAACCTCTTTAGAATCCAATCCCTTTCCATCCTCAAAGGTGTTATAAATTCCAGGGTTATTTTCAGCCTGTAAACACGATCAAATACTCCTTTATTGCATAGTGGCCTTTGCATCTATAAATCTGTGTGTATATTAGGGATTTTTCAAAGGAGATTGGCTTTAGGGGTGAAATTTGTGTGTTACAGATGTGTGGGTGTTTTGAAGGACTTAATTATTGTTTATATTGTGTCTAGTGAATTGCTTTTTTTCTCCTCTCTCTTCCATCTCTCTCTCTCTCTCTCTCTCTCTCTCTCTCTCTCTCTCTCTCTCTAAGAATTGTGTTGAAGGGATACGGCCTCACGTGGTAGCAGTAATAAATCGCTGACGAAGAGGTGTTTAGCAGCCTCGCACACTCCACCAATATTACATGAGAGAGAGAGAGAGAGAGAGAGAGAGAGAGAGAGAGAGAGAGAGAGAAAGAGAGAGAGAGAGAGAGAGAGAGAGAGAGACAGACAGACAGACAGACAGACAGACAGACAGATAGACAAACAGGCACGCTGATAGATAGATAGATGGATAGATAGACAGATAGATAGATAGATAGATAGATAGAGAGAGAGAGAGAGAGAGAGATGGGGAAGAGAGAGATGTATTTGATTGGAGGGGTAACTTTGAAAATTTTCCCCTCTACCCATGCATACGTAATTCCAAAAAAATCATGAACTGGCCTAGAGAGTATATTATATAGGTGGCAGGGGCGTAGATTCAAAATTTCCTTTCTATATATATGATTTTTTTCAATTTTCGTGGAGAGAATGATGTTTTTTTGCAGAATATAAAGGAAAAAAAGTTTGTATTTACATATCCTCGTTTTCTCTCGTTGGTGCATCAAAGAAAACTTGAATTAGTGTAGTGTTAAGGGTAACTATGGTAAAAAATAATAAGTTTGTATATGTGTGTGTTTACCTTTAGTGCTTACTTTTCATGGTAGTTAAGAGGCATAGGAGTCAGTGCTCATAAAAGGTGCTTCTTCATCATTTTACAGTCACAAAACACTTTTCATATGAATTTTTAAAAGCATTCACACTCTCGTGACTACTTCATCCGTGAGGCTGCTCCTATGGTTCACTACTCTTGTTTTTAAAAAGTTATGTCCCAAGTGTGGTTCTGTGCCTGTGTTTAGCTAGCTTCAGGCTGCGTTCTCTGGTGTTTGGTTGGTTGTCTCTTGATCTTTAACCCCATCAGTATCGTGGAGTATCTTGTAGGCTATTTCTGGATCAGGTCGCCACGTATCCTCCTTTCCTCCAGTGGGGTGAGGGTAAAAAAGAGCCAGCCTTTCCCCGTAGGACAGTTCGGATAGCTTCGGGACTAGTTTAGTGGCTCTCCGTTGTACTTGTTCTACCTTGTTGCTGTCTCGACGGGTGTAAGGTGACCATGCTTGGACACAGTATTCCAGCTATGGGGTCTGATCGGAGATTTGTACAAGAAACGCCTCTGCATCCAGGAAGGTGTATGTTTTTCTTAACAGTCCCACCATGGAGTTCGCACTGTCTGCTGCCTTGGCGACTTATACTGTTGGCTTCAGGTTGGGGGTAACATACACGCCTAGGTCCTTCTCCAGTGTGGTGATTAGTGGAGTGTCACCCATATGGTGCTGGTACTCCGGATTTCCTCTCCCCAAATGCATGACCTTACACTCCTCGTTGAAATTCAGAAGCCATTTTCTGCTCCACTCCCGTAGTCTGGTGATGTCCTCCTCAAGAATCTCTCCATCTGCTGGGTTTCTGACTCTTCTGAGCAGCTTGGCATCGTCCGCAAAGAGCTTATTGCTTGAATGTACCGAGTCCATAAGGTCATTTATATACACTAGGAAGAGTATCGGTCCGAGCACACTGCCTTGGGGTACTCCACTCTAGACCCTTAGCCACTCTGAGTGTGAGTCCTTGATGACAACGTTGGACCCTAGTGCTCAGAAAGTTCTCAGTCCAGGCTATCACCAGAGATTGCCACAGCCCTTAGCTTGTTGAGTAAGTGAAGGGGCATGTGTGTGTGTGTGTGTGTGTGTGTGTGTGTGTGTGTGTGTGTGTGTGTGTGTGTGTGTGTGTGTGTGTGTGTGTCAAACGCTTTCGTGCACTCTAAATATACAATGTCCACACCAACCCCTTCGTCAAGTGCATCCCCTAGCTCTTCAAAGCACTCCAGTAACTGTGTCAGTCAAGACCTCCCTGTTCTGAAACGATGCTGGGAGTTACTGATAAGACTGTTATTGTGTAAGTGGTCATCTATTTTCTGTTCTAGCTGTTTCTTCATAACCTTACGTGATACTGAACTTAGGCTGACTGGACGGTAGTTGAGAGGGTTTGACTTATCCGCCTTCTTGAAAACTAGAGTGACATTCTTTTTCCAGTCCATGGGTATTTTTCTATCA
>NC_136990.1:1939774-1944774 GCF_032717465.1 Coenobita brevimanus
CTTTTGTAGCCATTTTTCTCCCTGTGGTGTGGAAATGTTTTTGTGGTATGCGGTTTTTATTTGTCCCCGTGTAGAGTCTCCCCACACACAGCTCTTCTCAACAGGGTGGAGTCAAAGGCTTTTCGTCTCATTAACTCCCTTACTGGCTCCCTTCAACCTCTGTCTCTTCGCCTCACTGTTGCCTCTTTATCTCTCTTCTGTCGCTACTTCAATGGTCAATGCTCCTCTGAACTGTCTGCTTGCATCCCTCCACCACTGTTGCATCTTTATCTCTTTTCTATCGCTACTTCAATGGTCACTGCTTCTCTTACTGGCTCCCTTCAACCTCTGTCTCTTCGCCGCACTGTTGCCTCTTTATCTCTTTTCTATCGCTACTTCAATGGTCACTGCTCCTCTTACTGGCTCCCTTCAACCTCTGTCTCTTCGCCGCACTGTTGCCTCTTTATCTCTTTTCTATCGCTACTTCAATAGTCACTGCTTCTCTTACTGGCTCCCTTCAACCTCTGTCTCTTCGCCGCACTGTTGCATCTTTATCTCTTTTCTATCGCTACTTCAATGGTCACTGCTCCTCTTACTGGCTTCCTTCAACCTCTGTCTCTTCGCCGCACTGTTGCATCTTTATCTCTTTTCTATCGCTACTTCAATGGTCACTGCTCCTCTGAACTGTCTGCTTGCATCCCTCCACCTCTACGACGGGCACGTAGCACCCGTCTAGCAACAAACTCTCATCCCTTTTCTGTCCAACTCTCTAATGCAAGAGTTAACCGTTACTCCCAGTCCTTCATTTATGCAACAGGTCAACTCTGGAACTGTCTCCCTCTGTCTGTATTTCCTACCGCATATGTCCTCCAGTGTAGGTAGGTAGGTAGGTAGGTAGATAGACAGGCAGGTAGGTAGGTCGGCAGGGAGGAGGTAAGTTAATCGTTACTCCCAGTCCTTCATGTATGCAACAGGTCAACTCTGAAACTGTCTCCCTCTGTCTGTATTTCCTACTGCCTATGACCTCCAGTCTTTCAAACGCAGTGTGTCCAGGCATCTCGATATGATCGGATCTTGAATTTGGCTCTCTCTCTTTTTCTTTTTTTTCGGAAGGAACAGTTTGCGGGCTCCTGGCCTTGGGTTCCTTCTTCCTTGCATTAAAAAAAAAAATCCTACACACTTACATATATAGGTAGTAAAGACATACATAGGCTGCATAAGTACACACAAATACATACACACATACCGTACATACACGCTCAGTATGAGGCTCAGAGATGGTTATGCATGTACGTATCTATCTATCTATCTATCTGTCAGTCAACCTATCTATCTGTCTATCTTTCTATATCTATCAATCACTCAGTCAACCAATCAGTCTATCTATCTACCTTTATCTATCTTTCTGTGTGTGTGTGTGTGTGTGTGTGTGTGTGTGTGTGTGTGTGTGTGTATGTGTATGTATGTATGTGTGTGTGTGAATATAGGTCACACACACACACACACACACACACACACACACACACACACACACACACACACACACACACACACGCCTATATAGAGTTTAAAAGTTGACTGTGCGTCTCCTTGTCTCCCTTTGACTCACCCACCAGTCACCAACACAAGGGAAACTTATGACAGGCGCACCCCCCTCGATTGCGACGTAGAGGGATTGCGTGGTGTGGATCTTTAGTGGTTTATTTTAGCTATGTCTGAGCTTGCTGTAGTTTCTGTGGCCACCAGGTTCATTTGAAACGTGAACCAAGTGGACTGCAGGCTTACGATGCCTCTCTCTTGGGTGTGGAGGGTGAGAGGTGTGAATGAAGAGTTGAGAGGAAGGATGGGACTGAAGTGTATTGGTGTTGTGATGAGGAGGGGTAGACTGAGATGGTTTGGGAGGAATGATGGGACTGGAATGTATTAGTGTTATGATGAGGAGGGATAGACTGAGATGGTTTGGGAGGAAGGATGGGACTGGAGTGTATTGGTGTTGTGATGAGGAGGGGTAGACTGAGATGGTTTGGGAGGAAGGATGGGACTGGAGTGTATTGGTGTTGTGATGAGGAGGGGTAGACTGAGATGGTTTGGGAGGAAGGATGGGACTGGAGTGTATTGGTGTTGTGATGAGGAGGGGTAGACTGAGATGGTTTGAGAGGAAGGATGGGACTGGAGTGTATTGGTGTTGTGATGATGAGGGGTAGACTGAGATGGTTTGGGTGATGTGGAGAGGATGGAGGATGACAACTGGGTGTGGAGGGTGAGAGGTGTGAACGTTGAGGGTAGGGTTGTGAGAGGCAGATTGAGAAACACATGAGACGAGGTAATAAAGTGTGACCTCAGGGATAAGGGACCGAATAGGGAGGCTGCCAGAGATCGAGCAGCGTGGAGAGCCGGCATTAGGTGACTAAGGCCGAAGCATACAGGCATGGTGGAGCTTATATACACGATACAGTATAATACAACTAGATTTTTGGTTTGTGTTTCTGTCTGTCTGTCTGTCTGTCTGTCTGTCTGTCTGTAGGCCTATAGCACGTTTACTCTAACCTGGCAAAAGCTCGTATTCTCGTCTGTTAAGGAAGCCCCCTAACACCTCTTCCTTAGCGATTTATTTTTGGATATGGGCGGCTAATATTCTTTTGTATATTATTTATGCAGAGTATGGCGATATTGAAAGGATTTGTATAGCACAGAATGGGATAGTAAGGTGTTAGTAAGCAAAATAAATCGCTCAGGAAAAGGTGTTAGGGAGCTTTATGCAGTGTATGGCGATATTGGAAGGATTTATGTAACACAGAATAGGACAGTAAGGTGTAATAAGCAAAATAAATCGATTAGGAAAAGGTGTTAGGGAGCTTTATGCAGAGTATGGCGATATTGGAAGGATTTATGTAACACAGAAGAGGACAGTAAGGTGTAATAAGCAAAATAAATCGATTAGGAAAAGGTGTTAGGGAGCTTTATGCAGAGTATGGCGATATTGGAAGGATTTATGTAACACAGAAGAGGACAGTAAGGTGTAATAAGCAAAATAAATCGCTTAGGAAAAGGTGTTAGAGAGCTTTATGCAGAGTATGGCGATATTGGAAGGATTTATGTAACACAGAAGAGGACAGTAAGGTGTAATAAGCAAAATAAATCGCTTAGGAAAAGGTGTTAGAGAGCTTTATGCAGAGTATGGCGATATTGGAAGGATTTATGTAACACAGAAGAGGACAGTAGGGTGTAATAAGCAAAATAAATCGCTTAGGAAAAGGTGTTAGGGAGCTTTATGCAGAGTATGGCGATACTGGAAGGATTTATGTAACACAGAAGAGGACAGTACGGTGTAATAAACAAAATAAATCGCTTAGGAAAAGGTGTTAGGGAGCTTTATGCAGAGTATGGCGATATTGGAAGGATTTATGTAACACAGAAGAGGACGGTAAAGTACTCTCCTGTATTCTCCTCTCCTCTCCTCTCTCCTCTCCTCTCTCCTCTTCTCTCTTCTCTTTTCTTCTCTTACTTTTTCTTCTCTCCTCTCCTCTCCCCTCTCTATTTTCTCTTCCTCTCTCTTTTTCTCTCTTTTAAACTTCGTTGTTGTTCTTCTCTCCTCTTCTCTCCTCTCTTCTCCTCTCTCCTCTTCTTTTCTCTCTTCCTCTCTGTCCTTCTCTTCTATATCCTTCTTTTCTCCTTTTTTCTCTCCTTTTCTCTCCCCTCCCCTCCTCTCCTCTCCTGTCCTGTCTACTCCTCTCCCCTTCTCTCCCCTTCCCTCCTCTCCCCTCCCCTCCCCTCCCCTCCCCTCCCTTCCTCTCCCCTCCCCTCCCCTCCCCTCCCCTCCCCTCCCCTCCTCTTCTCTCCTCTTCCCTACCTTATATACCTTGCATATTTTCAGTGATCTCTCTCTCTCTCTCTCTCTCTCTCTCTCTCTCTCTCTCCTTTAAGTACATAGAGTCGATCCACCCCACCAAAGGACTTCAAATCTGGATCCTATGGTCCTTTTTACTCCCCCCCTCTCCTCCCATACCCCCCTCTCTGTCCTCCCCTCTCCCCCCTCCCCACCTCCCACCCTCTTCATTCCAGTTGTGTGTGTGTGTGTGTGTGTGTGTGTGTGTGTGTGTGTGTCTAGAGTAGCGTGATAGAGAGGATATATAATTAGATAGATAGACAGACATAGAAATTGTGTGTGTGTGTGTGTGTGTGTGTGTGTGTGTGTGTGTGTGTGTGTGTATGTCTAGAGTAGCGAGATAGAGAGGATATATAATTAGAGAGAGAGACAGACATAGAAATTGTGTGTGTGTGTGTGTGTGTGTGTATGTGTGTGTGTATGTGTGTGTGTATGTGTGTGTGTGTGTGTGTGTGTGTGTGTGTGTGTGTGTGTGTGTGTGTGTGTGTGTGTGTGTGTGTGTGTGTGTGTGTACGTCCCAGGGGTGAGGCTGTGTGTGGAGCCAAACCATCGTGGACGTGGCTGCTCTAAGCTTATTGACCTGAGAGAGAGAGACACTTTTTTTTCACACTTTCTTTACTCTCTCTCTCTCTCTCTCTATCTATCTATCTATCTATCTATCTATCTATCTGCAGGAGACCACAAACACTCTTAAATTTTCCCAACTTTCTTTTAGAGCTCTCTCTCTCTCTCTCTCTCTCTCTCTCTCTCTCTCTCTCTCTCTCTCTCTTCTCCTTCCTCCCTCTCTGTCTCCCTCTAGACCAACTTTAACTGAATTACGGAGAGAGAGAGAGAGAGAGAGAGAGAGAGAGAGAGAGAGAGAGAGAAAGTTCAAAATACTGAGCATAATTATTTTCGTAGTGTCAGAAGAAGAAGGAAGAAGAGGAGGAGAAGAAGAAGGAGGAGGAGGAGGAGGAGGAGGAGGAGGAGAAGTGTTTGTTTGTTTGTTTTTTTTATGGGGAAAAATCTAAGCCTAACATAATTCAGCAAGTAGAAGCTCCCTAACACCTTTTCCTTAGCGAGTTATTTTTGGATATGGCTGGTTACTATAATTTTGCACGTTATTTATGTAGAGTATGGTGATATTGGAAGGATT
>NC_136990.1:1959774-1962274 GCF_032717465.1 Coenobita brevimanus
TATTCTGATTCTTAATATATTCAACTAATTGCATAGTTTTCGGCACTAAAAATGATGAGAAATAATAGTCAGCATTCAATTCCCTGCAAATCATTTATTTTGACAGGGGATACGGCATACTCTGGAACTGTCTCCCTCTGTTTGTATTTCCTGCTGCCTATGATCTCCAGTTTTTCAAATGCAGTGTGTCCAGGCATCTCGAAATGATAGGATCTTGAATTTGGCTCTCTCTGGAAGGAACAGTTTGCAGGCTCCTGGTCTTTGATTCCTTCTTCCTCGCATAAAAAAAAAAAAAAAAAAACTCTGGAACTGTCTCCCGCTTTCTGTATTTCCTGCTGCCTATGATCTCCAGTCTTTCAAATGCAGTGTGTCCAGGCATCTCGAAGTGATCGGATCTTGAATTTGGCTCTCTCTGGTATGGTTTTTGTTTTATTCTTGGAAGGAACAGTTTGTGGGCTTGGTCTTTGCTTCCTTCTTCCTAGCATAAAAAAAAATACTTGAATTTCTTTAACTTAGAGCAATTTTTAAAAACCTTAGGCATTGTTTTCTATATTACAATTAGGATTAAATAAAAGTCGACATTTGTTTCCCTTTGATTCTTTTATTTTTACCGAATCAGACATCACTTCCACAGGGAACAAGGCAAACTGGAAATTCTTGAACTTTGAACCACTCAGAATCATGGCCAAAGTCTTCTACGCAACTTTTGGAGAAAATAAAACTCGCGCATAGTTTTCTACGCTACAGTTAGGGTGAAATAAAAGTCAAAATTCACTTCCCTGCGAACCTTTTATTAATACTGAACCAGAAGCCAATTCCACAATGGACAAGGCAGCCTGGAATATCTTGACAAAATAATCCGATCCGACATGGCTGACTTCCGCTTCGAGGGAGGTTATAGACAAGACACAACGCCCTCCCTCTCCGCGTACACATCCAAGTGACTTACATCTCTTGATTATTCATTATTGTAGCCATAGACAGTGGACAATGCAAGACACACACACAAGAAACTTTACTGTGGCGATATACATTCCTTTTTCAACTCTCACACATTCGTATGTAGTACAGAGTAACCTTATTCTGTTAAAAGTTTAAAACACAAATGCTTCCGCTGAGACTGTAGACTGTATTTTTCCTGGCTTAACTTCTGTCTTTGTCAAACAGAAACATTATACAGTCAAAACATTGTCAGGTACGGTTAGTGTATAAATATTCAAACAAATAGATCTTGAATTTTAATATCTCATCGTTCCTGTCATCTCTGAATGGTTCTTGTGCTAGGATGTCAATATATATCTTTGGTAATATCACAAAAGTTTATATAGACTGGCCTTATGATGCATACAGCTCAAAGCGTTAGTTTTGAAAATTTCTTGGCTTGGAAAGCAAACCTCATTTTTTTTTCTTCGTGTTAATGTTTTGTAGTTTTAAGCGTTCAGATGCCTTCCTGCTGAGAGTACAGTATGCCCACCTCTTACTTACTGGACAAAGGTATTATGCAACCGAATTATGCAACCATATTATGCAACTAGAATATACAAACTAGATTATTCAACCATATTACACAACAGATTATGCATTATATTTCTTTACTCTCGTGGACATATTCAGACAACTTCAACTGTGAGCCCTTAAACTACAGAGACATTAGATAAAATAGAATCACAAACTTTATACTGTATGTGTTTAGTACTTACATAGCTTTTCCAAAAACTTAAAAGAAAATTTTAACTGGGACTTTGAATTTGTCAGAGTTACAATTCCTAAGCTATATAGACACATTTAGCTTGGGTAGTTGTGAATTCCTTCTTCTGTTTCACTTGGTATTATTCCTTAGTATTGCGGATAATCAAGAACAATGAATATATGTATACACCTCATTCATTTAAGATAAAGCTGTATATTTTTTAGCTTTCTGAATTAGATCTACAGTTCATTATCTTTATGGGCACATTTATGTTGAGAAGTTGTGAATTCAGTGTTATATTTCACATGTTAATATTCCTTAGTACTGTACATATATTTAGGTACAATGCAGTATCATTTAACTGCAGTACAATTAATTAAGTTATTATATTCCTCTTATTCCCCTTCCATTTTAGACAAACCAACATTAAAACACGTCAGCAGAGCAAAGGTATAATTCTGTATTATGGTTTGTCTTCCTTAATCAATTTTCAAAACAGATGTGGATAGATTTTCATATATATACAACTTTTCCATCCAAATCCAATATGCATTTTAGTTTTTCATATCCTATTTTTATTTTGCATTGGTGTCACGCCTTTTGGAGACACTTTTATATATTTATTTATCTCCTGGATCTCACAGAACTTACAAATGGATTCCTTTATATATTGTAAGATTTTTTTGGTCCTATTTGCGTCAGAGATGGAGTGAGGTGTAGACTGAGAGGAAAGACAGATTACTTTGAATATATGTATCAGCAGAGTAAATCCAGCCTCTTAACACAAGAGAGAGAGAGAGAGAGAGAGAG
>NC_136990.1:1967274-1969774 GCF_032717465.1 Coenobita brevimanus
CTCCCTCTCTCTCTCTCTCTGCTTATAGATATGTCAAATAATATGGTCTCTCTCTCTCTCTCTCTCTCTCTCTCTTTCTCTCTTTCTCTCTCTCTCTCTCTCTCTGCTTTTAGATATGTCTAATAATATGGTCAATCTCCCTCTCTCTCTCTCTCTCTCTCTCTCTCTCTCTCTCTGCTTATAGATATGTCTAATAATATGGTCACTCTCTCTCTCTCTCTCTCTCTCTCTCTCTCTGCTTATAGATATGTCAAATAATATGGTCTCTCTCTCTCTCTCTCTCTCTCTCTCTCTCTCTCTCTCTCTCTGCTTATAGATATGTCAAATAATATGGTCACTCTCCCTCTCCCTCTCTCTCTCTCTCTCTCTCTCTCTCTCTCTCTAAATGAGAAAAAAATGGGGGGGTCAGTTCACCCCTTTTTCTGAGAATACAATGAATTAGTTTTTTATTTTATACATTTTTTTTCTTCAGATGAGAAGGTCGTTTTTTTTCATAATTTATAAAACAAGAATATAAAAATTTTCCATCGTATTTTCCATCATATTTTCCATCGTATTTTCCATCGTATTTTCCATCATATTTTCCATCATATTTTCCATCATATTTTCCATCGTATTTTCCATCGTATTTTCCATCGTATTTTCCATCGTATTTTCCATCGTATTTTCCATCATATTTTCCATCGTATTTTCCATCATATTTTCCATCGTATTTTCCATCATATTTTCCATCGTATTTTCCATCATATTTTCCATCGTATTTTCCATCATATTTTCCATCGTATTTTCCATCATATTTTCCATCGTATTTTCCATCGTATTTTCCATCGTATTTTCCATCATATTTTCCATCATATTTTCCATCATATTTTCCATCGTATTTTCCATCATATTTTCCATCATATTCTCCATCGTATTTTCCATCGTATTTTCCATCGTATTTTCCATCATATTTTCCATCATATTCTCCATCGTATTTTCCATCGTATTTTCCATCGTATTTTCCATCGTATTTTCCATCATATTCCCCATCGTATTTTCTTATATAAATAAAAATTGCTTCGGTTCTCCATATATACTTTTTTAGATGAAATTTTAAAAAAGAAACCCTGGCTGGCTTTCATGAAAATTATCATCTTTATCGTCAGAATTAACATCAATGTTATCATGAAAAGCATGATCAAAATTATCATTAAATTTATCATCAAAATTATCATTAAATTTATCATCAAAATTATCATTAAATTTATCATCAAAATTATCATTAAATTTATCATCAAAATTATCATTAAATTTATCATCAAAATTATCATTAAATTTATCATCAAAATTATCATTAAATTTATCATCAAAATTATCATTAAATTTATCATCAAAATTATCATTAAATTTATCATCAAAATTATCATTAAATTTATCATCAAAATTGTCATTAAATTTATCATCAAAATTATCATCAAATTTATCAAAATTATCATTAAACTTATCATCACAAGTTCCATCAAAATCATCAAAATTAACATCAAAAATAACATCGAAATTTACTTCAAAATTAGCTTAACCAAATTCACATCAAATCTTGTCATCAAATTTAGGATCTAATTTATCATTGAAATTAAAAAAATAATGAAAATTTACATTAGATTTGTCATTAAAAAGTTCATGAATTTTGTCATCATATTTATCATCAAAATTGGCATCAAAATCCTGAAATTCATCATCAAAATCATCATCAGATTTAGCATTAAAATCATCAGAATTTTCACCGAATGTATCATCAAAATTACGATTAAATTTGACATCAAGTTTGTCATCAAAAATATCAACCTTATCATCTAATTTACCGTTACAATTATCATCAGATTTATCATCAAATTTGATATCAGTTTTAATATCAAAATTTATTATCAAATTTAATATATTTATGATCAACTTTATAAAAAAAAACATCAGTGTCGTCAAATTTATCATTAAAAAAACATCAAAAGCATCAAATTTAACATCAAGATCATCAATTTTAGCATCAAAATCATCACATTCAACATCAAAACATCAAATTTAACATCAAAAACATCAAAAGCATCAAATTTAACATCAAAAACATCATATTTAACATCAAAAACATCAAAGGCATCAAATTTAACATCAAAAACATCAAAAGCATCAGAATTAACATCAAATCTATCATCAAAATTAACATCAAATCTATCATCAAAATTAACATCAAATCTATCATCAAAATTAACATCAAATCTGTCATCAAAATTAACATCAAATCTGTCATCAAAATTAACATCAAATCTATCATCAAAATTAACATCAACTCTATCATCAAAATTAACATCAAATTTATCATCAAAATTAACATCAAAATCATCAACTTTATCATCAAAATCATCAAAATTAAGATTAAAATTATCAACAAAAAGGAAGGGGTAAGGGGTGTAGTGGTTTGCATGCCCTCAGCGGCCAAAGGGACACATCCTCACCCACAGAATGC
>NC_136990.1:1979774-1982274 GCF_032717465.1 Coenobita brevimanus
TTCACCCTGCACACCTGAACTCCCTACACCACCTCACTAATTACTTCATTAACTCACCTGATCGTAAGCAGCCAGGTAATCTCCGTAATCAAATATCCTCGGAAAATCTGCCGCGTCGTCTTCATCGTCGTCGTGGTCGTTGAAGTCGTCCTGGGAGAGATATCCAGTCGTAGAGCCCGTGGTCGTCGATGAGGAGGGTCGTCTGGCTTCTCCTAGTGCATGGACCTAGAGAGAAAGTGAGGTGGTTTGGGAGTGGGTCGTGGAATCATTTCTACACGACCCTAGCTTAACCCAACCCAACCCATCCCAACCCAGCTCAATCCAGTCCATCCCAACCCATCCCATCTCAACTCACCTCAACCCAACCTAAGCCAACCCATCTCAATCCAACCCATCGCAACTCAACCCAGCCCAACCCAACCCAACTCAACCCATCCCAGTCCACCCAAGCCAACCCATCTCAACCCAACCCAAGCCAACCCAACCCAACCCAACCCAACCCAACCCACCTCAGTCCAACCCAACCCAACCCATCCCAATCCACCCAAGCCAACCCATCTCAACCCAACCCAACCCAACCCAACCCAACCCAACCCATCCCATCCCAACGCAATCTAACGCAACCCAACCCAACCCAACCCATCCCAACGCAATCTAACGCAACCCAACCCAACCTAATGCAACCTAACCCAACCCAACCCAACTCCACCCAATCCATCCCCACCTATCCTATCCCAACCCAACCCAACCCATCCCAACCCAACCCAACCCAACTCAACCCAACCCATCCCAACGCAATCCAACGCAACCCAACCCAAGCTAATGCAACTTAACCCAACCTAACGCAACCCAACCCAACCCCACCCAATCCATCCCCATCTATCCTATCCCAACCCAACCCAACCCAACCCAACCCATCCCAACGGAATCCAACGCAACCCAACCCAACCTAGTGCAACCTAACCCAACCCAACCCAACCCCATCTGACCCCACTTGACCCCACCTGACCCCACCTGACCTCACCTGACCCCCACCTGACCCGACCTGACCTCTCACCTGTGCCTGATATCGCCTGGGACTATGGAGGCGGTCCCCGTACCCCGGATATGGCTGCACGCGTGAGACGAGAAGCAGAGACAGGCCCACCACCAGGAAGAGCCAGGTCATGGAGCCACTTCCTCTGGACACGGCCATCTTTGAGGGTGACTCTCTCTCTTGGACGATGCTGGAAGTGAGGGAGAAAAATGGGTGCTGAAATATGTGGACTGAAAGTGAGAATGAGTGCTGAAAGTGAATAGTAGTAGTAGTGGTAGTAGTAGTAGTAATAGTGGTAGTAGTAGTAGTGGTAGTAGTAGTAGTGGTAGTAGTAGTAGTAGCCCCAGGTTCATTTCTGTCGTGAACCCAGTGGACTGCAGGCTGAAGTTGCCCTCCTCCTGCAGTCCACCATCGTCCTTTTGGGGGATAGGGAGGGAGTTGAGGGACGTTTGTATAACCAGGCAGCTCCACCACCCAGTTATATCAGTGCCACCACGTGAAGGCCTCCCTCTCCACCCCCCCCCACACACAAACCAGTTATATCAGTGCCACCACGTGAAGGCCTCCCTCTCCACCCCCCCCCACACACAAACCAGTTATATCAGTGCCACCACGTGAAGGCGTTCCTCTCCACCCCCTCCCCTAGTGCCAAAAGATTAATGATGGTTGTATGTAATGCCTACGTCTTGAAAAATGTCTCTCTTTCCTTTCTCTACCTCCCTGCCTCCCTCCCTACCCCTTTCAGCCTTCACTTTTTCATCTTTTTCCTCCCTCCTTCTCTCCCTCCCTCCTTCCTTCCCTCCCCTTTCCATTCTCCATCTTTCCTCCTCTCCCTGACACCCCTCTCTTACCTTCCTCCTCTTCCTCCCCTTCTTTTTTCTTCCACTCCCCTCCCTTCTCCATTTCTCTCTCTCTCTCTCTCTCTCTCTCACACACACACACACACACACACACACACACACACACACACACACACACACACACACACACACACACACACACACACACACACACACACACACACACCACACCACACACCCACCCACCCCACCCTCCTTTCTTCCATCCATTCCCTCTCCTTCCCCAATTCTTTCTTCCTCCCTCCTTCCCTCCCCCACGCATCTCTCACACTAGACACACCATCTGTCAGCGTGAATAAGCCCTGAAGTAGCGTGTAACAGACGGAACACTCTATTTACAGCCACTCACACTAAATCATCCACCTCCCATCTTGCACCAAAATAGAAAACCAAAGCTTCTTTTAGGAAGGTAATCTAACATGTCCTGGCGAGACTTAATACGGCATAATCTAACCTAGCCATACCTAACTTAACCTAATCTAGCCTAACATAACAGCATAACATAGCATCACATACGCTACATATCGATCTAACTTAACCTAGCACAACACAGCATAATCTAACATAGCTATACCTAACCTAGCCTAGCCTAACATAGCAGCAT
>NC_136990.1:1987274-1989774 GCF_032717465.1 Coenobita brevimanus
TATTTGTGTCCTAGAGTTGTGGAGGTAGGGTAAGGAGCTTCTTAACACCTTTTCCTTAGCGATTTATTTTGCATATTACACCTGTTTCTCATCCTAAGGTGTGAATTATACCTCTGAGTCTGATGATAGTGTTCGACGAGACATAAAGATTCTTGATATCTTTTTCCGAGCGATTTATTATCCATATTACACTGCGGCGTTCACCCGGGAGCTAAACCTCCTCATATTTCCCTTGCCTCGCCGTGGGAAGGGCCCTGGTTCGATCCTGGGGCTGTCTACCACAAGGGGGCGCCGGATCCCTACACGGTGTATGTACTGTACTGTACCTGTAGGACGGCCCCACAGAACCACTGGCTTACCTGTGGTCGACGGGACTGCTTGGCGTGACAAATCGTAGTTAACGCTAGTCAGTTATATCTGTTTATCATTCCCTTTCTCCCTCTCTGCCGCTGTCTCTGTCTGCCTGCCTGCTTCTCTGTCTGTCTCTCCGTCTGTCTCTCGGTCTGTCTCTGTCTCTTTCTCTGTCTCTGTCTGTCTGTCTGTCTGTCTCTGTTTGTGTGTCTGCCTCTCTGTCTATCTGTCTCTGTCTCTGTCTGTCTGTCTGTCTGTCTGTCTCTTTCTCTCTCTCTCTCTCTCTCTCTGTCTCTGCGTCTCTGTCTGTCTGTCTGTCTGTCTGTCTGTCTGTCTCTCTCTCTCTCTCTCTCTCTTATTAAAATGAACAGTAATAAGATTCCCGGCCCAGACAATTTCTACCCTAAAATACTAAAAAATGTGATGGATGTAATATGCAGTCCTCTAACATCTATCTTTAACAAGTCCCTACAACAAGGAAAGGTTCCAGCAGACTGGAGACTGGCTAATGTGACCCCTATATGTAAAAAAGGCAGTAGAGATCAACCAGGTAATTATAGACCAATTAGCCTAACCTCTGGCTTGGGAAAGATCCTCGAATCATTAATTAGAGATAGGATAGTTGTGTTCCTAGAAACTAATAACGTAATTAGGAACAGCCAGCATGGCTTTAGAAAGCGGAGATCATGCGTGACAAATTTAATTGAGTTTTACGATACACTTTTTAAAATGAATGATTGTACCAGGTCACTTGATATAATCTACTTAAACTTCCAGAAAGCCTTTGACAAAGTGCCGCATGATAAACTAATGACAAAAGTAAGATCACTTGGAATTGACGGAAATATTCATAGGTGGATACGTTGCTGGTTAAGTGAGAGAAAGCAACGAGTCGTTATAAATGGAGTAGAGTCAGACTGGGCTCCAGTGACCAGTGGTGTTCCTCAGGGATCGGTGTTGGGACCAGTCCTATTTATTATGTATATTAACGATATCGATGTTGGCCTAAACAATTTCATTTCTAAATTTGCAGACGACACAAAAATCGGCAACACTATATTAACTGAAGAAGACAGAATTAGCCTTCAAAATGACCTTGATAAAATTATCAGCTGGTCAGAAAAATGGCAAATGCCCTTCAATGTAAGCAAATGCCAAGTACTGCAATGTGGGAAGAAAAACAAAAGGTATGATTACGTAATGAAGGGCCAAATCATTAGCAAGTCCTCACTAGTTAAAGATCTAGGCGTACTAATTTCAGACGATCTGAAATGTTCAAATCAATGTATCTCTGCCGCCAATAAAGCCAACAGGACCCTAGGCTTCATCAAAAGACATTTTACATATAAAAGCAAAAATATTGTAATCCCCCTATACAAAAGCATAGTCAGGCCACACTTAGAGTTTGCAGTGCAATTTTGGGCGCCTCACCTAATTAAAGACATAGAAATACTGGAAGCGTCCAGCGTAGGGCTACCAAGTTAATCCCGTCCCTGAGGAATAAACCATACCTCGAGAGACTCAGAGAATTAAACCTATTCTCTCTTAGAAAACGGAGACTCAGGAGACAACTGATTGAATGTTTTAAGATTCTAAAAGGCTTCAGTAATACTGATTCAAACAAGCTATTCACAGTAATTACCGAGACTGTAACTCGAGGAAATGGTATGAAGTTGCAAGCAAGAAGGGCTACTCTTGATACAACCAAAAACTTCTTCACTTACTCTGTTGTAAGCGAATGGAATAAACTCCCTGGGAATGTGACTGAGAGTGGTACCATAAATATGTTTAAAAAGAGACTGGACATGTATCTCGACGCAATTGGTATCGTTTAGTTAGGATGGAGCAATTATTGCATATTCGCGTCTGCATTCATGTGTCTATTAGACACAGAAAATATTTTAGAATATATATAATAGATAAACATTCTATTCATCTTTTGATTAAAAAAAAAAAATGCATGCATAGAGTAAGTATGTGGCTGTATGCCCAAATTTTCCTTTTCCATATTATTCTACTTTCTGCCGATCCTATAAAATTCCTTCAGGTTTTTCATTCCTGCAAGGTATTACTTCCTCTCTTGTTTCCTGTACGGCAAATGCCGGAGGGTCTGGAGGGTGGGGGAGAGAGCCTTCTGCTATGCTATCCT
>NC_136990.1:1994774-2034774 GCF_032717465.1 Coenobita brevimanus
CACCACACCCCTCCTATCCCAACCACACTACAAACTTTACATTATTGGATGAAGCTCCCTTACACCTTATCCTAAGCGATTTATTTTACTAACACCTTATTGTCCTCTGCTGTGTTACATAAATCCTTCCAATATCGCCATACTCTGCATAAATAACATACAAAAGGATAATACCTAGTCATATCCAGAAATAAATCGCCAAGGAAGAGGTGTTAGGGAGCTTCCTTAACAGATAAGTGGCCAGGGAAGGTATAAAGAAGGAAGTGAGATTAGAATTAGCTCAAACTGGCTTTAGTTCTCTCTCTCTCTCTCTCTCTCTCTCTCTCTCTCTCTCTCATGATAAGAAAAGAGTCTCCCTTTCCCTGACGGTATATCTATCTATCTATCTATCTATCTATCCATCTATTATCTATTTACCCATTCATCCATCCATCCATCCAACCATCTGTCAATCTATCCATCCATCCATCTATCCATCCACCTATCTATCTATATATCTATCTACCTATTTATCTCTCTACCTATCTATTTATCAATCCATCTATCTATCTATCTATCAATACATACATACATCTTTCATCTTTAATTTCCAAACTGCCCTCCTACGGTTTCTATCCTTCTATCTGTGCCTTCATCTCTAGCTTCCTTTCTGATCGTTCTATAGCCGCTGTTGTAGACGGCCATCGTTCTTCTCCTAGATCTATCAACAGTGGTGTTCCTCAGGGCTCTGTCCTATCACCAACTCTCTTCCTTTTATTCATCAATGACCTTTAAGCTGTACATCTAACCCTATCCACTCATACGCTGATGACTCCACCCTTCACCTTTCCATTCGGTTCCCGCAACGTCCATCTCAGCAGTTACTTCAACAAACAAGGGATGAGGCTATGGCACACCTAATGTCTGACTTGGCTCGTATCTGTGACTGGGGTAAAAATAATATGGTTGTTTTTAATGCATCTAAGACTCAGTATTTGCACCTATCAACTCAACAAAATCTTCCACAGGTGTACCCACTAATGTTTAATAATATTCAGCTTAAACCTGCATCATCCTTGAACATGCTTGGGGTTTCATGTACTCGGGACTTATCTTGGAAAGATCATATTACATCTCTTGTGAAATCTGCTTCCAAGAGATTAGGTGTGCTAAGCCGACTCCGTTCCTTCTTTACCCCTGCACAATTGTTGACTCTATACAGGGGTTTTATTCGCCCCTGTGTGGAGTACAACTCTCATGTGTGGGGAGGCTCCCCACATACAGCTCTTCTTAATAGAGTGGAGTCAAATGCTTTTCGTCTCATTAACTCTTCTCCTCTTACTGACTCCCTTCAACCTCTGTCTCTTCGCCGCACTGTTGCATCTTTATCTCTTTTCTATCGCTACTTCAATTGTCACTGCTCCTCTTACTGGCTCCCTTCAACCTCTGTCTCTTCGCCGCACTGTTGCATCTTTATCTCTTTTCTATCGCTACTTCAATGGTCACTGCTCCTCTTACTGACTCCCTTCAACCTCTGTCTCTTCGCCGCACTGTTGCATCTTTATCTCTTTTCTATCGCTACTTCATTGGTCACTGCTTCTCTGAACTGTCTGCTTGCATCCCTCCACCTCTACGACGGGCGCGTAGCACCCGTCTAGCAACAAACTCTCATCCCTTTTCTGTCCAACTCTCTAATGCAAGAGTTAACCGTTACTCCCAGTCCTTCATTTATGCAACAGGTCAACTCTGGAACTGTCTCCCTCTGTCTATATTTCCTGCTGCCTACGATCTCCAGTCTTTCAAACGCAGTGTGTCCAGGCATCTCGAAATGAATGGATCTTGAATTTGGCTCTCTCTTGTATTTTGTTTTTCTCTTTGAAAGAACAACAATTGCTGGCTCGCGGCCTTTGATTCCTTCTTCCTCGCATAAAAAAATATCCATCTATCTATCTATATCTATCAATCAATCACTCTATCTATCTATCTATCTATCTATATCTATCTATATTTCTATATCTATATCTATCTATCTATCTATCTATATATATTGTCTTCAGAATTTCCCTAACTGTTCTCAATTCAATTCCCTCTCTTCCTCCTCCCTCCCTCCCTCCTGACTCTAGATTTCTTTGATGTAGTTTGTCTAAATATGGAAGGGGAGGAGAGGGGAGGAGGGGAGGAGAAAGAAAAGAGGGAAGGAAGAGAGGGGGAGGAGAGAGATAGAATTACTGGAGAAAGAGGAGGAAGGGAAAGAGAGAAAACAGTGAGACGGAGAGAGAGAGAGAGAGAGAGAGAGAGAGCGGAAGGAAGGAAAAGAAAGGAGACACATAGGCACTGGGAGAGAGAGAGAGAGAGAGAGAGAGAGAGAGAGAGAGAGAGAGAGAGAGAGAGAGAGAGTTAATGAGAGGAGGGAGAAGAGAGGAAGAGAGCAGGTAATGAGGAGAAAGGGGTTAAGAGAGGAAAGAGAGAGGGTGAATGGACAGGAAGAGAGAGGGTGAGTGTATAAGTAGCAAGCGAGGAGGGGGAAGGCTAGGATTAGAGAGAGAGAGAGAGAGAGAGAGAGAGAGAGAGAGAAAGAGAGAGAGTGAGAGAGAGTGAGAGAGAGAGAGAGGGAGGGGGGAAGGAGGACAGAGAAGGTGGACGTGGGAGTGAATGTGTGTGTGTGTGTGTGTGTGTGTGTGTGTGTGTGTCTAAAACCACTTACACACACACACACACACGCACACACACACTTTCTCTCTATGTCTGTCTGTCTAATTATATATCTTTTCTATCTCGCTGTTCTACGCACACACACACACACACACACACACACACACACACACACACACACACACACACACACACACACACACACACACACGTAAAACCTGCCCAAAACAACACCAATCCAAACACGAAAATAGGACAGGCCAACCAAACACTCAGACACGAAGCCAAATCCTCAAGGCACATCTTTGATCATCGTTTCAGACAATCACAAAGTCAGCAACAGACCGATAGCCACTGACAGCTCCGGGATGTTACCTGGGGCTGTCTTCAGAGAGTTTCCTCACCACTTCAGTACGTATTTTGTGGTCTATTATTGGTATGGGAGGCCTTCACGTGGTGGCAACGATATGACAGGGTGGTGGAGCTGCCTGGTTTTACTCACGTCCCTTGACTACTCTCCCTATCCCCCCAAAAGATGACTACTACTTCACTACTACTACTACCACCATCACCACCACCACCACCACCACTACCACTACTACTACTACTACTACTGCTACTACTACTGCTACTACTTCAGTCTCTCGAAAGTTTAAAGTCGCTTGATGGTAGTATACTCCTTTCACCTTAACTTGGCCCAGATTTTCGTCCTTTGGCAGCTTATTTCACGTAGCTCAGTGGCAGAAAAAGACAATACTACGGCTCTACATCCTTCCCATAGCACTTCTTCGTGACTATACTCCTTTCACCTTAACTTGGCCCAGATTTTCGTCCTTTTGCAGCTTATTTCACGTAGCTCAGTGGCAGAAAAAGACAATACTACGGCTCTACATCCTTCCCATAGCACTTCTTCGTGACTATACTCCTTTCACCTTAACTTGGCCCAGATTTTCGTCCTTTGGCAGCTTATTTCACGTAGCTCAGTGGCAGAAAAAGACAATACTACGGCTCTACATCCTTCCCATAGCACTTCTTCGTGACTATACTCCTTTCACCTTAACTTGGCCCAGATTTTCGTCCTTTGGCAGCTTATTTCACGCAGCTCAGTGGCAGAAAAAGACAATACTACGGCTCTACATCCTTCCCATAGCACTTCTTCGTGACTATACTCCTTTCACCTTAACTTGGCCCAGATTTTCGTCCTTTGGCAGCTTATTTCACGTAGCTCAGTGGCAGAAAAAGACAATACTACAGCTCTACATCCTTCCCATAGCACTTCTTCGTGACTATACTCCTTTCACCTTAACTTGGCCCAGATTTTCGTCCTTTGGCAGCTTATTTCACGTAGCTCAGTGGCAGAAAAAGACAATACTACGGCTCTACATCCTTCCCATAGCACTTCTTCGTGACTATACTCCTTTCACCTTAACTTGGCCCAGATTTTCGTCCTTTGGCAGCTTATTTCACGTAGCTCAGTGGCAGAAAAAGACAATACTACAGCTCTACATCCTTCCCATAGCACTTCTTCGTGACTATACTCCTTTCACCTTAACTTGGCCCAGATTTTCGTCCTTTGGCAGCTTATTTCACGTAGCTCAGTGGCAGAAAAAGACAATACTACGGCTCTACATCCTTCCCATAGCACTTCTTCGTGACTATACTCCTTTCACCTTAACTTGGCCCAGATTTTCGTCCTTTGGCAGCTTATTTCATGTAGCTCAGTGGCAGAAAAAGACAATACTACGGCTCTACATCCTTCCCATAGCACTTCTTCGTGACTATACTCCTTTCACCTTAACTTGGCCCAGATTTTCGTCCTTTGGCAGCTTATTTCATGTAGCTCAGTGGCAGAAAAAGACAATACTACGGCTCTTCATACTCCCTATAGCACTTCTTCGTGACTAACATCATATGTTAATGCTAATCTGTACCTATAACTCAGCTTTCAAGATGGAGAGATGGCAATATTAGATCAAGTTAGGGTGAAAGGACTGTTGCATCATATTCTAAATCTTTTCCTACAGCTCACCATTCAAGAAGGAAAGAAGGCAATTTTAGACCAAGTTAGAGTAACAGGGGTATAGATATTCTTCAATATAAAAGCCTATGTTATCATTCTCTCCTCATTTTGAATCTCCCTCTCCCATCCCGAAACAGCGAAGCATCGAAATTTTGGCTTCATGTAAAAACTGTTAATGAAAATCTTACTTTTTTTTTTTTTTTTTTTTTTCGAAGGTCTAAAATCCGTGGTTGTCTTCTCCTCCTGGCTTCCTCTCTGGTCATCCACCCTTCATTTGGACTCCCCTACCCACTTCACCCTCCCGGACCAGCGAAGCACCGAAACGAACTCCATATGAAACAATAAATCATAGTATTGTTCTTCACTTTGGTGTAAATTCCCTAGTTACCTTCTCTTCTTGGCTTTCTCTCTGGTCATCCACTCCTCATTTGGACTCTCCCCTACCCACTTCACCCTCCCGAACCAGCGAGGCACCGAAACTTTAATTCTATGTGAAACTACGAATCAAAATATTATTGTTTTTAACTGAGGTCTATATTCCCTAGTTATCTTCCCTTCTTGGCTTTCCCTCTGGTCATCCACCCCTCATTTGGACTCTCCCCTACCCCCCTCACCCTCCCGAACCAGCGAAGCATTGAACCCCGAACCACTGGAATCGAACCAATGGACCGCACCACACCATCCAGTGACGTCATAGTGTCCGCTAATGGCCGTGCGAATGTAAACAAAGTGGATGGCGGTGGGAAGCTCAGGTGGGGTGTGGGTGGGAGGAGAGGGGTTGGAGGTTAAGAGGGTGGGGAGGGTGGGGTTGTGGGTGTATGGGGAGAGGCTGGGGGTGGAATAGTGGGTGTGTGTGTAGTGGAGTGTTGGTGGAGGGGAGTAAAGGGGTGTAGATGGAAGGGGCGAGGTTCGAGATTGTGGGTGGAGGTGTGATGAGGTGTAGGTGAAGGGGGATGGTGTGGGTGGATAAGTAGGTGTGGGTGGAACAGTGGGTGGTGTGGGTGGAGGGATGGGTGTAACTGTGGTGTGGGTGGAAGGAGGGAGACTGGAGGTGGAAAAGCAGGTGTGGGTGTGAAGTGTAGGTGGAAGGGAAGTTGAGAAGGAAGGTTGTGGGTGAGATTGTGTGTGTAGAGGTGTGTGTGTGTGTGTGTGTGTGGGTGGGTGTGGGTGTGGGTGGGTGTGTGTGTGTGGGTGTGTGTGGGTGTTATTTCCGTCCTAAAATTGGAAAACGCGGAAGAAGAGGCACCAATTCATTCCTCTGATTAGTAATGAAGGAAATATGAGACAAGTTAAGGGATGGAAAGTCACTGAGTGTTTTCCATCTCTCTCTCTCTCACTTTTTCTCTCTCTCTCACTTTCTCACTTTCTTTATTACCTCTTGAAGCTTCATTTTTCTCTCTCTTTTTCGTCTCCTGCCTTTCTTTCTTCCTCTCATTTATTTCTTCATATGCTCTCTCATTTCCCCGACACCTTTTATTGCTTCTCTCTCTCTCTCTCTCTCTCTCTCTCTCTCTCTCTCTCTCTCTCTCTCTCTCCTTTTACCCTCCTTGTTCATATCCGCGCCTCATTACACCTTTCTCTCTCTCTCTCTCTCTCTCTCTACTTTGTCAAACTTTCCTCTTCCTCTCTTCCTCCTCCTCCTCCTCCTCCTCTCTTCCCCTCTTCCTCCACTTCCCCTTCTCTTCCCCTCTTCTTCCTCCTCCTCCTCCTCCTCCTCTCTTCCCCTCTTCCTCCACTTCCTCTTCACTTCCCCTCTTCCTCCTCCTCCTCCTCCTCCTCTTCTCTTCCCTTCTTCTTCTTCCTCTTCCTCTTCCTCTTCATTTATTTAATCATTCCTCTTTTTATCCAACAGAGAAATACGAGGGAACAGATGGAGAGAATGGAAAAGAGACTGACTAGGAGAGTGAGTGAGGTGGACGGGGGGTAGGAGAGGGTGACCGAGGATGAGGTGGAGGGATGGGGTGGAGAGGTCTATGAATGAGGGGGTGTGGGTTGGGGAGAGGGTAGCCTGATGATGTAAGGGTGACATGGAGGCGATTTGTTTGTGGCCACCCTCTTCAGGATTATGACTTCAGGCGATAGATAGATAGACAGACTGATTGATTGATTGAAGCATACCTACATACACACATACAGAAGACAGACAAACAGACAGATAGATAGACAGATAGATAGATAGATAGATAGATGGATAGAGACAGACAGACAGACAGACAGACAGACAGACAGAGAGAAAACGAAAGAGAACGAAAGGAAGCGTAAAGGGACGAGAGAGAGAGAGAGAGAGAGAGAGAGAGAGAGAGAGACAGACAGACAGACAGACAGACAGACAGGCACAGAGACGAAAGTAAAAGCAAAGGAAAAGAGGTGGAGGATTAACTCAAGGTAGAATATAGCTTAATTGATGGAGTAATTAAGGTAATGGACAGGTGTAAGGGAGGCACCTGAGTCTATCAAGGTCATGTTACGGGGATACCAAGAAAGGTGAGTTTGTCAGGTGTTATAGAGGAGTTATAGAGGTGATTATAGAGTGAGGGAAGGGTGTAGGGTGAGTTAAGGGTGTAGGGTGAGGGAGGGATGTAGAGTGTTCAAATATAGCGCTCCCATTCTACTGTGCTGGGTGATGTGTGTTGTGTAGAGGGCTAGAGTTATCAGTGTCTATCCTGCATCATTTCTTCATTTCCTACTCCCCCTGCCACACCCACGCCCACACCAGCAGACAGTCAGCGTTATCAGTGTCTATCCTGCATCATTTCTTCATTTCCTACTCCCACTGCCACACCCACGCCCACACCAGCAGACAGTCAGCGTTATCAGTGTCTATCCTGCATCATTTCTTCATTTCCTACTCCCACTGCCACACCCACGCCCACACCAGCAGACAGTCAGCGTTATCAGTGTCTATCCTGCATCATTTCTTCATTTCCTACTCCCACTGCCACACCCACGCCCACACCAGCAGACAGTCAGCGTTATCAGAGTCTATCCTGCATCATTTCTTCATTTCCTACTCCCACTGCCACACCCACGCCCACACCAGCAGACAGTCAGCGTTATCAGTGTCTATCCTGCATCATTTCTTCATTTCCTACTCCCACTGCCACACCCACGCCCACACCAGCAGACAGTCAGCGTTATCAGTGTCTATCCTGCATCATTTCTTCATTTCCTACTCCCACTGCCACACCCACGCCCACACCAGCAGACAGTCAGCGTTATCAGTGTCCATCCTGTATCACTTATTCATTTCCACAAAACCACTTGCTTACCTGTGGTCGACGGGTCCGCTCGGCCAGACGACAACAACAACAACATAACAAAACAACAACAGTATCTTCGGAAAAACTTAATGAATAAAAAAAAGGTCTGTTTAACAAGTGTGTATGAAGATGCAGTTAACGATGATATTATAGCTATCGAACCAGTGTGTGTGTGTGTTTGTGTGTGTGTGTATCAGAGAGAGAGAGAGAGGATGGGGAGGGAGTGTGTACTGTTTGTGTGTGTTGGTGGGTGGGTGTGGGAGTATGTGTGTGTGTGTGTGTGTGTGTGTGTGTGTGTGTGTGTGTGTGTGTGAGAGAGAGAGAGAGAGACGAAGCTCGGCAGGATTAACGAGACTAAACGACTGTGTAATTAGCCCTAGATAAAGGCCGCAGAAATCATAACACAACGAGCGATTAACGAATATTACTTAACGAATACCTAGCTCCCCTATACAGTACTAGACCCCTGTGATTAACGAGGCGAGGCGGGACTAACGAGGGTAAACGTATAGCCGTGTGTGGTTGGTTAGCGACGCCTGCCACTACCGTAATGAAACCATCTCGCCTCATTGTCATTTTTCCTTCCCTCGCTTCACGCCTCACACACACCCTCCCTCGACCTCCGCCCTAGCTGATGTGGGGGTCCTAGGTGATGTGTGGGCCCTAGGTGATTTGGGAGAGGCCTAGGTAATCTTTGGGAGCCTAGGTGAATGTGTAAAGGCCCTAGGTGAAAGTGTGAAGGCCCTAGGTGAAGGTGTAAGTGCCCTAGGTGATATAAGGCGCCTCTAGTGGAGCAGTAAGAGAGGCCATGGCATTTCTTCTTGACTAGCATCGTATTCTAGTGTTAATGTCACAACTTCCCGTGGCACTTCTTCGTGACTAGCATCATATTCTAGTGTTAATCTGTCACAGCTCAGGATTCAAGGGGGAGAGAGGGTAATTTTAGGCCAAGTTAGAGTGAAAAGAGTTTAGCAAGCTGTTCAAGGTCTGGAAAATAAACACTGACAAAAAGGAGGCATTTAGTCTGTCAGGGCTCGAGATTACGGCTTTATGTCTTTCAGGCCTTTTCTCCACCACACTACCACACCACCACCACACTGCAGCACGCCACCACCATGCCACACCACCACACCACCACCACACACCATAGTCCCATACCACTACATCTCATTACCACACACCACTCCACACCTCGACATTATCACCACACTACCACCACCACACCACCACACACCATAGTCCCATACCACTACATCTCATTACCACACACCACTCCACACCTCGACATTATCACCACACTGCCACCACACCACCACACACCGTATCGCAGCAGCATATCACCACATCTCATTACCACACACCACACCACACCTCGACATTATCACCGCATAAACCACACACTCTCCACCACACCACACCACACCACACCACCACACACCGCATCACAGCACCATACCACCACATCTCATCACCACACACCACACTACACCTTGACATAACCACACTACATAATACTACGATACCATTCACAATCCACCACACCACACTACCACACCACCAGGCCACTACACTGCCACACCACACACCACAGTACAGCATTATACTCTCAGTCTGCTGGTGTGGGCGCGGGTATGGCAATAGTAAGAAAAAATAAGTTGCAGAAGACTGATGGTGGAGAGGGAGGCCTTCACGTGGTGGCACTGATATAACTGGGTGGTGGAGCTGCCTGGTTATACAAACGTCCCTCAACTCCCTCCCTATCCCCCGGAAGGAAGATGGTGGTTGGATAGATAGATAGATAGATAGATAAACTGGGAAGGTAGGAAGTACATGGAAGGGAGAGAGAGAGACAGATGGATAGATAGACATAGATAAGAAGATAGATAGGAAGCAGGTACGTAGGTAGATAGACAGATAGACAGGCAGTTAGATAGATAGAAAGACCGATAGATAGACAGACGGACAGGTAAGTAGATAGGAATATAGATAAACAGATAGATAGATAGATAGATAGATACAATGCTGGCAAGTAGATCTAGGCCATAGGTAGGAAGGTAAGTAGATAGATAGATAGACAAATAGATAGATAGACAGATAGATAGATAGATAGATAGACAGACAGATAGATAGATAGATAGATAGATAGACAAGTAGATAGATAGACAGATAGATAGATAAATAGATAGACAGATAGACAAGTAGATAGATAGATAGACAGATAGATAGACAAATAGATAGATAGATAGACAAGTAAATAGACAGATAGATAGATAGACAAATAGATAGATAGATAGATAGACAAGTAAGTAGATAGATAGATAGACAGATAGATAGCTAGATAGATAGATAGACAGATAGATAGCTAGATAGATAGATAGATAGCACAAACGCTCATCATCTAGCCTAATTTTCTCCTTTATACAACCCATATCGTCCACTATATCCCTGTTACTGAAGAGGCCTTTGAAGAAGATGTATTATGCAAACAAGCTGCCATCTCTCCAGGATAGGGTGTATAGGACGTAACCCCCTCATACGTACATACATACAGGTACACATACGCACACAGACCCGCCCACCTGTTCTGACTATACATACACATACTTACATATGTCTACCTGCCTACACTCAAACTCATACATACATATACAATCATACATACATACATACATACATATACAATCATACATACATACATACATACACACAGATACAGTATACTCTCTCTCTCTCTCTCTAACTCTCTCTCCCCCCCCCACACACACATACTAACACACCCACCCACTAACACACACATTCAGTACACTCCTACTCTCTCTCTCTCTCTCTCTCTCTCTCTCACACACACACACACACACACACACACACACACTAACACACACATTCAGTACACTCCTACTCCCTCCCTCTCTCTCTCTCTCTCTCTCTCTCTCTCTCTCTCTCTCTCTCTCACACACACACACACACACACACACACACACACACACACACACACACACACACACACACACACACACTGTCTCTCTTTTCAACCAGACAATAGTTCTCACCAAAGAAGTTATATGGTATCTATAACCACAGCAGACGAGGGAAAAGAGTACTGAATGCATGTGTGTATGTGTGTGTGTGTGTGTGTGTGTGTGTGTGTGTGTGTGTGTGTGTGTAGATAGGGAGACATATTGGTCTACAATTCCACTGCGTCTGCGTCACACTTAGGGCGTGTCCGTCACTTTCCTCCCTGACGCATCATATCAGAGAGAATCATCTATGGCCAGAGAAACATACCAAGCCTCTCTCAGCTTAGCAATATTAGCCAGCAGAGGAAAGTGAGAAGCAGAAGAGGTGAAATATTAGGCCAGAGAAACATACCAAGCCTCTCTCAGCTTAGCAATATTAGCCAGCAGAGGAAAGTGAGAAGCAGAAGAGGTGAAATATTAGGCCAGAGAAACATACCAAGCCTCTCTCAGCTTAGCAATATTAGCCAGCAGAGGAAAGTGAGAAGCAGAAGAGGTGAAATATTAGGCCAGAGAAACATACCATGCCTCTCTCAGCTTAGCAATATTAGCCAGCAGAGGAAAGTGAGAAGCAGAAGAGGTGAAATATTAGGCCAGAGAAACATACCAAGCCTCTCTCAGCTTAGCAATATTAGCCAGCAGAGGAAAGTGAGAAGCAGAAGAGGTGAAATATTAGGCCAGAGAAACATACCAAGCCTCTCTCAGCTTAGCAATAGTAGCCAGCCAGGAGGAAAGTGAGAAGCAGAAGAGGTGAAATATTAGGCCAAAGAGCAACAGTGAGAAGCAGAAGAGGTGAAATATTAGGCAAGCCTCTCAGCTTAGCAATACCAGCAGAGGAAAGTGAGAAGCAGAAGAGGTGAAATATTAGGCCAGAGAAACATACCAAGCCTCTCTCAGCTTAGCAATATTAGCCAGCAGAGGAAAGTGAGAAGCAGAAGAGGTGAAATATTAGGCCAGAGAAACATACCAAGCCTCTCTCAGCTTAGCAATATTAGCCAGCAGAGGAAAGTGAGAAGCAGAAGAGGTGAAATATTAGGCCAGAGAAACATACCAAGCCTCTCTCAGCTTAGCAATATTAGCCAGCAGAGGAAAGTGAGAAGCAGAAGAGGTGAAATATTAGGCCAGAGAAACATACCAAGCCTCTCTCAGCTTAGCAATATTAGCCAGCAGAGGAAAGTGAGAAGCAGAAGAGGTGAAATATTAGGCCAGAGAAACATACCAAGCCTCTCTCAGCTTAGCAATATTAGCCAGCAGAGGAAAGTGAGAAGCAGAAGAGGTGAAATATTAGGCCAGAGAAACATACCAAGCCTCTCTCAGCTTAGCAATATTAGCCAGCAGAGGAAAGTGAGAAGCAGAAGAGGTGAAATATTAGGCCAGAGAAACATACCAAGCCTCTCTCAGCTTAGCAATATTAGCCAGCAGAGGAAAGTGAGAAGCAGAAGAGGTGAAATATTAGGCCAGAGAAACATACCAAGCCTCTCTCAGCTTAGCAATATTAGCCAGCAGAGGAAAGTGAGAAGCAGAAGAGGTGAAATATTAGGCCAGAGAAACATACCAAGCCTCTCTCAGCTTAGCAATATTAGCCAGCAGAGGAAAGTGAGAAGCAGAAGAGGTGAAATATTAGGCCAGAGAAACATACCAAGCCTCTCTCAGCTTAGCAATATTAGCCAGCAGAGGAAAGTGAGAAGCAGAAGAGGTGAAATATTAGGCCAGAGAAACATACCAAGCCTCTCTCAGCTTAGCAATATTAGCCAGCAGAGGAAAGTGAGAAGCAGAAGAGGTGAAATATTAGGCCAGAGAAACATACCAAGCCTCTCTCAGCTTAGCAATATTAGCCAGCAGAGGAAAGTGAGAAGCAGAAGAGGTGAAATATTAGGCCAGAGAAACATACCAAGCCTCTCTCAGCTTAGCAATATTAGCCAGCAGAGGAAAGTGAGAAGCAGAAGAGGTGAAATATTAGGCCAGAGAAACATACCAAGCCTCTCTCAGCTTAGCAATATTAGCCAGCAGAGGAAAGTGAGAAGCAGAAGAGGTGAAATATTAGGCCAGAGAAACATACCAAGCCTCTCTCAGCTTAGCAATATTAGCCAGCAGAGGAAAGTGAGAAGCAGAAGAGGTGAAATATTAGGCCAGAGAAACATACCAAGCCTCTCTCAGCTTAGCAATATTAGCCAGCAGAGGAAAGTGAGAAGCAGAAGAGGTGAAATATTAGGCCAGAGAAACATACCAAGCCTCTCTCAGCTTAGCAATATTAGCCAGCAGAGGAAAGTGAGAAGCAGAAGAGGTGAAATATTAGGCCAGAGAAACATACCAAGCCTCTCTCAGCTTAGCAATATTAGCCAGCAGAGGAAAGTGAGAAGCAGAAGAGGTGAAATATTAGGCCAGAGAAACATACCAAGCCTCTCTCAGCTTAGCAATATTAGCCAGCAGAGGAAAGTGAGAAGCAGAAGAGGTGAAATATTAGGCCAGAGAAACATACCAAGCCTCTCTCAGCTTAGCAATATTAGCCAGCAGAGGAAAGTGAGAAGCAGAAGAGGTGAAATATTAGGCCAGAGAAACATACCAAGCCTCTCTCAGCTTAGCAATATTAGCCAGCAGAGGAAAGTGAGAAGCAGAAGAGGTGAAATATTAGGCCAGAGAAACATACCAAGCCTCTCTCAGCTTAGCAATATTAGCCAGCAGAGGAAAGTGAGAAGCAGAAGAGGTGAAATATTAGGCCAGAGAAACATACCAAGCCTCTCTCAGCTTAGCAATATTAGCCAGCAGAGGAAAGTGAGAAGCAGAAGAGGTGAAATATTAGGCCAGAGAAACATACCAAGCCTCTCTCAGCTTAGCAATATTAGCCAGCAGAGGAAAGTGAGAAGCAGAAGAGGTGAAATATTAGGCCAGAGAAACATACCAAGCCTCTCTCAGCTTAGCAATAGTAGCCAGCAGAGGAAAGTGAGAAGCAGAAGAGGTGAAATATTAGGCCAGAGAAACATACCAAGCCTCTCTCAGCTTAGCAATATTAGCCAGCAGAGGAAAGTGAGAAGCAGGAGAGGTGAAATATTAGGCCAGAGAAATATACCAAGCCTCTCTCAGCTTAGCAATATTAGCCAGCAGAGGAAAGTGAGAAGCAGAAGAGGTGAAATATTAGGCCAGAGAAACATACCAAGCCTCTCTCAGCTTAGCAATATTAGCCAGCAGAGGAAAGTGAGAAGCAGAAGAGGTGAAATATTAGGCCAGAGAAACATACCAAGCCTCTCTCAGCTTAGCAATATTAGCCAGCAGAGGAAAGTGAGAAGCAGAAGAGGTGAAATATTAGGACAGAGAAACATACCAAGCCTCTCTCAGCTTAGCAATATTAGCCAGCAGAGGAAAGTGAGAAGCAGAAGAGGTGAAATATTAGGCCAGAGAAACATACCAAGCCTCTCTCAGCTTAGCAATATTAGCCAACAGAGGAAAGTGAGAAGCAGAAGAGGTGAAATATTAGGCCAGAGAAACATACCAAGCCTCTCTCAGCTTAGCAATATTAGCCAGCAGAGGAAAGTGAGAAGCAGAAGAGGCGAAATATTAGGCCGGAGAAACATACCAAGCCTCTCTCAGCTTAGCAATATTAGCCAGCAGAGGAAAGTGAGAAGAGGAGGAGGCCTAATATTTGACGATAGGTTGTTCTTAACTGCATTTCTAGCAATAGATTAACACTAGAATACGATGCTAGTCACGAAAAAGTGCTATGGGAAGGGAGAGGAGTCCTGGCTTTGTCCCTTACTACTGAGTTACGGAGATAAGGTACTAGAAAATCTTTGTCAAGTTTAGGTGATAGGAGTATAGTCACAAAATACCATAGGAAGGAAGGAGTTGAATCCTTGTCTTTTTCTGTCAATAAAGGCCATGATATACGCTTCAAAGGGACGAAAATCTGAGCCATCTTGAAGTGAGCAATGTATAGAAATCAACAAAGACCTTAAGTTGAATATCGAGTTAGTATATTTCCTTCGAGAAAGAGTTTCATATCAAGGAAGATGCTTTGAAGGAGACAGTAGCTAGGATATTGAGTGTGTGTGTGTGTGTGTGTGTGTGAGAGAGAGAGAGAGAGAGAGAGAGAGAGAGAGAGAGAGGGTGAGAGTGTACTGTATGTTTGTGTTGGTGGGTGCGTGTAGGAGTATGTATGCATGTGTGTGTGTTTGTGTATAGTTATGTATGTTTATGTGATTGTGTATGTATGAATGCGTGTGTATATGTGTTAATGTATGTATAGATATATGTGTGTATGTATGTGTACGTATGTGTGTGAATGCCACTCAAACCCAACCTAACCTAACCTAAACTGGAAACGTACATGTGACCTAATGCTACTTCGCCTGGTGTGAGAGGAACGCCTTCACGTGGTGGCACTGTTTGGCTTCAAGGCTTGTGAGTAGAGGTATGATCAGGAAAAGAATAACATACACTCTCAATCAGTCAATCAGTCTATCTATCTGTCTGTCTGTCTATTTATCTGTCTATCTATCTATCTGTCTTAGTTATGAGGTGTGGTAGATTTAACTATGGGACAAAACTACACTCCTTTCACCTTAACTTGGCCCAGATTTTCGTCCTTTGGCAGCTTATTTCACGTAGCTCAGTGGCAGAAAAAGACAATACTACGGCTCTACATCCTTCCCATAGCACTTCTTCGTGACTATACTCCTTTCACCTTAACTTGGCCCAGATTTTCGTCCTTTGGCAGCTTATTTCACGTAGCTCAGTGGCAGAAAAAGACAATACTACGGCTCTACATCCTTCCCATAGCACTTCTTCGTGACTATACTCATTTCACCTTAACTTGGCCCAGATTTTCGTCCTTTGGCAGCTTATTTCACGTAGCTCAGTGGCAGAAAAAGACAATACTACGGCTCTACATCCTTCCCATAGCACTTCTTCGTGACTATACTCCTTTCACCTTAACTTGGCCCAGATTTTCGTCCTTTGGCAGCTTATTTCACGTAGCTCAGTGGCAGAAAAAGACAATACTACGGCTCTACATCCTTCCCATAGCACTTCTTCGTGACTATACTCCTTTCACCTTAACTTGGCCTAGATTTTCGTCCTTTGGCAGCTTATTTCACGTAGCTCAGTGGCAGAAAAAGACAATACTACGACTCTACATCCTTCCCATAGCACTTCTTCGTGACTATACTCATTTCACCTTAACTTGGCCCAGATTTTCGTCCTTTGGCAGCTTATTTCACGTAGCTCAGTGGCAGAAAAAGACAATACTACGGCTCTACATCCTTCCCATAGCACTTCTTCGTGACTATACTCCTTTCACCTTAACTTGGCCCAGATTTTCGTCCTTTGGCAGCTTATTTCACGTAGCTCAGTGGCAGAAAAAGACAATACTACGGCTCTACATCCTCCCCATAGCACTATTTCGTGACTATACTCCTTTCACCTTAACTTGGCCTAGATTTTCGTCCTTTGGCAGCTTATTTCACGTAGCCCAGTGGCAGAACTAGTACTAAGGCTCTATATCCTTTCCACAGCACTTCTTCGTGACTAGCAATATATTCTAGTGTTAATCTATTACTACAACTCAGCATTCAAGCTAGGGAGATGGTAATTTTAGGCCAAGTTAGAGTGAAAAGAGTATGCCGCATTTGTCAACGTGAGCTGGTATCTTTTGTCAATCTCTTCATCCATCGCACAGCACTTCTTCGTGACTAGCACCATATCTCAGCGTTAATCTATCGGTACAACTCAATATCTATCACGGAACGATGGCAATTTTAGGCCAAGTTAGAGTGTAAAGAAAATGTTACCCCGAGCACATTATAGAAAACAGGGCCCCACTCACTCCCTTCAGAAATCAAAACACACACACACATCAAAAACCTTGTTAATTATAATTTTGATTTGGCTCGACTCGCTTCTATCTCTCTTTCTCTCTCTCTAAAAAAAAATGAAAGTAAATTGGAAAATAGATGAATATACAGTACTGCCCATCTCTCTCAATGATTAACACTCAGACTTAAATGGGTCACTTGTAAATATATATAATTGATTGGTGAAGCTTGCAACGTAGTAGTAGTAGTAGTAGTAGAAGTGGTAGTGTGGTGGTGGTGGTAGTAGTAGTAGTAGAAGTGGTAGTGTGGTGGTAGTAGTAGTAGTAGTAGTAGTAGTAGTGGTAGTGTGTTGGATAGTGGTAGTAGTAGTAGCCCCAGGTTCATCTGTAACGTGAACCCAGTGGACTGCAGGCTGAAGTTGCCCTCCTCCTGCAGTCCACCATCGTCCTTTTGGGGGATAGGGATGGAGTTGAGGGACGTTTGTATAACCAGGCAGCTCCATCGCCCAGTTATATCAGTGCCACTACGTGAAGGCCCCCCTCTCCACAAGCCACCCACACACACACACCAGTTATATCAGTGCCACCACGTGAAGGCCTCCTTCTCCACCTCTCCCTACACACACACACACACACACACACACACACCAATTATATCAGTGCCACCACGTGAAGGCCTCCCTCTCCACCACCCCCCCCACACACACACACACCATACAGACGCTAAATGCTAAATATAAGCGGTAGCATCGACTTTTTCCGCTAATATTAGGCGATCGGTAACCCACCACCACTCCACCAGCCATACCTTAGCCAGCTCCGTGGGTCCTCAAGCAACTGTTCTGTGGCGATTTAGTTAGTTATATACATCCCATTCTGCGTATAGACTCAGTAGCCAGGTCCCTGAGTCCCAGTCGTTCTCCTACGTGCCACATAACTTCACATGTCACTACTCTGGCACCAATACCCACCGTCCATGTTTAATTCTTGCTAGGGCTGTCTCACGCAAATAGAATGTAGTAGTAGGCTGTGTGAGTGTGTGTGTGTGTGTGTGTGTGTGTGTGTGTGTGTGTGTGTGTGTGTGTGTGTGTGTGTGTGTGTGAGAGAGAGAGAGAGAGAGAGTGGGGGGGGTTAGGGACAATGTTGTCACTGCATATTTCATCAGTGTGTGTGTGTGTGTGTGTGTGTGTGTGTGTGTGTGTGTGTGTGTGTGTGTGTGTGTGTGTGTGTGTGTGTGTGTGTGTGTGTGTGTGTGTGTGTGTGTGTGTGTGTGCGTGTGTAAATGGGTACAGGTGTGTGCACGCGGTTGAGTACGCTTACACGAGATCTGGAGCAAATTTATGCTCTAGGCAAGATATAACGTGTGTGTGTGTGTGTGTGTGTGTGTGTGTGTGTGTGTGTGTGTGTGTGTGTGTGTATTAATTACGTACACAGCCAATATGGAACACACATAACAATAGTCCCAGTCTTACAGCGAGAAAAATCCATACTAAGGTAACCACATTGGGAACATATCAATTTTTTCAGGATAGTCTATATATCTATCTATTGCCAGAAGCCTTGATCCCTTAATGGGTGGCCACAAACAAATCTCCTCCATGTCGCCCTGTCCCCCGCCATTTCACTGCCCCGCTCCCAACTCACACCCCCCTCTCTCATATACCTCTCCAGTCCATCCCTTCATCTCATCCTTGGCCTCCCCCTCCCTCTCCCCCTCCACCTCACTCACATACACTCTCCTCGACCAGGCGTGATAAAAACTGCGACAACCCGATTTTTTATTATTAATATTATTATTTTTCTTTTTATTGACGAACCAGGTAAATCCCTGATGGGGGGATCATTTCAGTCACAACACATTAGGATTACATCACAGCCCACGACACTCGGCAAGTGACACAGCAGTTGTAATCTATCCCAGACACAACACACGGGTGTAATGTGTGTCTCTGCAACACCTAAAGACGCTGGTGTTGTGTCTGGGATAGATTACAACTGCTGTGTCACCTGCCAAGTTGCGTGGGGCTGTGAAATGATCCTAATGTGTTGTGATGGAAATATATCCTCCCATAATGGATTTACCTGGTACCTCATAAATAATCAGGTGTCACAGTTTTTGTCACGCCGTGGTGGAGTGGTATCAGTGCCTGACATCTGTCTAAGAGGTCCAGGGTTCGATTCCCAGTCAGGAGCGTACAAATATATATGTACACCGGCGTGTAATGTGCGTCTCTCCAGTATATATATATATATATATATATATATATATATATATATATATATATATATATATATATATATATATATATATATATATATATATATATATATATATATGAGCCTCTGTGGTACAGTGGTAAAAATGTGCGTTTTCGTACACTGAATAGCGAGGGTTCGCGCCCCGCCAGGGTAATAAACTTTGGGAGCGTTCTTCTGGCCACGTACTGCATTGGAGGACATCAGAGGTTCTGTGGTTGAACCAGTGTCGCTTACTATAAAGTATGCTTGCACCCATCCGGCTTAAGGAGGGCCGATTACACTTGGTTCACAGACTACACACACATCCAAAGTCACTCCAACACTACAATTACACTTACAAGCACTTCACACCCTACATACAGTTACACTTACAAGCACTTCACACCCTACATACAATTACACTTACAAGCACTTCACACCCTACATACAATTACACTTACAAGCACTTCTCACCCTACATACAATTACACTTACAAGCACTTCACACCCTACATACAATTACACTTACAAGCACTTCTCACCCTACATACAATAACACTTACAAGCACTTCTCACCCTACATACAGTCTCTACCAGACAGCCTAAGCCACTTGGTAGAGATACATTGGCTGTATCGTCCCCACTTCGGTAGGGATAGGCCGGTCCTGCAGTGGACACTCAAACGGCTGATGAGATGAGATGAGATGAGAGACATACTGTATATTTATATATTAGGCAAGAAAGGAGGACCCAAAGGCCTGGGGTCCGCAAAATGGTTCCCCCCAAGAAAAAACGAACACGAGACAAGAATCGGCGGCAAGGCCCAGAAACCCGTGGCCGGCAGTCATTTTAGTGGTGAGGTATAAACACAACAGGATATCTAGTCAAAGATGTCACATATCAAATTTGGAGTAAATCGGGTGAAAATTGACGATTTTATGCCCATTTGAAATTTTAGGCCCGACCCACCTGACACTGACCCCCCTACCGCTAACTGGGGGGTGACCCCCCTGATGTAATGAGGCATGTTATAGGACCCACCTGACACTGACCCCCCTACCGCTAACGGGGGGTGACCCCCCTGATGTAATGAGGCATGTTATAGGACCCACTTGACACTGACCCCCCTACCGCTAACTGGGGGGTGACCCCCCTGATGTAATGAGGCATGTTATAGGACCCACCTGACACTGACCCGCCTACCGCTAACTGGGGGGTGACCCCCCTGATGTAATGAGGCATGTTATAGGACCCACCTGACACTGACCCCCCTACCGCTAACTGGGGGGTGACCCCTCTGATGTAATGAGGCATGTTATAGGACCCACCTGACACTGACCCCCCTACCGCTAACTGGGGGGTGACCCCCCTGATGTAATGAGGCATGTTATAGGACCCACCTGACACTGACCCCCCTACCGCTAACTGGGGGGTGACCCCCCTGATGTAATGAGGCATGTTATAGGACCCACCTGACACTGACCCCCCTACCGCTAACTGGGGGGTGACCCCCCTGATGTAATGAGGCATGTTATAGGACCCACCTGACACTGACCCCCCTACCGCTAACTGGGGGGTGACCCCCCTGATGTAATGAGGCATGTTATAGGATGCAGATTTGAAAGATGCACCTTTAGGTTTGGGTTTCATGTCCACAGCACCAATTGCAAAGGAGTTAGGCACAAAACACGCTTTTTTTTTTTTTTTACATTATATGGGCCTACAGCCTGGGCCTTGGCCCAATTTGGCCCAAAATTTAATCAGGTGATCAGAAGGTCATAGCCCATCATGCCTGTAATTTTAGTCAGAATCGCACCAGTAGTTTTGGCGTAAAGTTGTTAACAGACAGACAGATAGACAGGCAGACACACAGACAAACAGACAAACAAACAGAGACAAACCGAGTGAAAACAATACCCGTCCCCGGCCCCCTTGGATCGGGGAGGGGTAATAACAGAGCCAAGGTCCAGGTCCAGATATCGCCTTTCTATAACTCTAATTCCCATTTAGATCCATATTTCATATTTTTTCATTTTTTTTTTTAATAATTTGGCTTCTTTATTATTTTATTTCTATTAATGTGGATTTTCTTTAATTTTAGCTCATTTTCTCACTGGCTTCGTAATTTTCTTATTCTCATTTATTTGCATTCAATTTTCTTTATAAATTCTCTCTCTCTCTCTCTCTCTCTCTCTCTCTCTCTCTCTCTTTCCTGTCATTATATGTGTGTGTTTTTTATTCTCATATTTCCTTATATATCTATTTCCTCATCTATCTGTCTAATTCATATCAACAGAAAGAGAGAGAGAGAGAGAGAGAGAGAGAGAGAGGGAGAACGAGCATGTACAGGCGGTGTAAAAAGCCCTTGATATATCCAGTTTTAAATATCTTAATCAGAAACTAGCATGCAAGCGTGGGTGGTGTGTGTGTGTGTGTGTGTGTGTGTGTGTGTGTGTGTGTGTGTGTGTGTGTGTGTGTGTGTGTGTGTGTGTGTGTGTGTGAGGGGGTGGGGTGAGGGTGGTGTGGGTGTGTGTGTTTCTGTGTAGGGGTGAGGGGAGTGGGAGTGTGAAGGGGAGTATGTGTGTTGTGTGTGTGTGTGTGGGTGTGTGTGTCCATGCTCACATCCCTGTGTATCTGAGAGTTTGCGTGTGTACGGGAGTGTATGTGGGCAATTCAGGTGTGTGTGTACGTACGTGTATGTGTACGCACTAAGAATAATTACGTACATAACTTCAAGGTAAGTGAGTCCTTTGCTTAATGTGACTAACTTACCCCAACAAATAATTCTCAGCACCTCTAAATTCCTTCCATGTAATTCTTGCCACTAGTTTCAAATTACGAATATTACTTGGCTTGTAATTACGTTCAAAATGTAACTAAGGATTTTGCTGTGTTATTCCTCTTACCACTTATCATATCCACCCACATACACCTCTCCACCCTCCCCCACCCACCCACACCAAGACGCACAAACACCCACCCTTCCCCATCAACCCACACCAAGACGCACAAACACCCACCCTTCCCCATCAACCCACACCAAGACGCACAAACACACACCCTTCTCCATCCACCCACACCAACACCATCCCTTCCCCCATCCACCCACACGAAATCCTACCCCCACCCACACCAACACCCATCCCCACCAACACCCACACCTATACCCACAGCATCCACCCCACCAACACCCACACCAACAGCCACACCCACACCCACACCCACCAACACCCCTACCCAAAATTCTAACCTACACCACCCCTACCCACCCGCTACCACCCCTTCCTACCCACCCACACCATAATCTAGCCTCCCCACCCACTCACACCCACACCCTGTAATTTTAGCACCCCACCCACACCTCCCACTAGCGATGGTCCTTCACTGTACTCCTTTCACCTTAACTTGGCCCAGATTTTCGTCCTTTGGCAGCTTATTTCACGTAGCTCAGTGGCAGAAAAAGACAATACTACGGCTCTACATCCTTCCCATAGCACTTCTTCGTGACTATACTCCTTTCACATTAACTTGGCCCAGATTTTCGTCCTTTGGCAGCTTATTTCACGTAGCTCAGTGGCAGAAAAAGACAATACTACGGCTCTACATCCTTCCCATAGCACTTCTTCGTGACTATACTCCTTTCACCTTAACTTGGCCCAGATTTTCGTCCTTTGGCAGCTTATTTCACGTAGCTCAGTGGCAGAAAAAGACAATACTACGGCTCTACATCCTTCCCATAGCACTTCTACGTGACTAGCACCGTATTCTAGCGTTAATCCACTGCTACAACACAGGCATTCGTGTTGGAGGGATGGCAATTTTGGGCCAAGTTAGAGGAAAAGGAGTATAGGACACCAACCACCACCCTTACCCCACCTTCCCCTGTAATCCCGAGAAAGTTCTTTATCGATGCGAAGTCAAATCACAGAACGCGCTAGCCTTGCCCTCAAATCGCGTTAAAAAGTCGCTAAGCAGAAAAAAAATACCTTGAAAATCGCGAGACATAAAGCTTAGGTAGTTTGAATATCGTCATAAATTTGAAGAGAATTATTAATCAAATGGAAGTAAATGTCTCTTGATCCAGGACGGTATTCTAAATGGTAGAGTAGACTCCGTAACACCTATTGCTTAACGATTTATTCCCCCGCCGAAGAAGTTGGTCGCAGGTTATGTTTTCTCCCGTGTCTGTTAGTCTGTGTGTCTGTGTACAAGATATCTCAGAAAGTTGTTAAAGGATTTAAGCTAATTTTGGTGGATAGGTAGCCAGTGGGTCAAGGAAAATCTGATTAGATTTTGAAGTGGATCCGGATCAGGGTTCGGGAATAAGTAACACATTATATTGGCTTTGGCGGAGGTATGCATTCTGTTTGTGTAATAGGGCAAACGAAGACCGCAGAATTAATTGGCTGTGAGACCTCAGAAGTAATCGCCCGGAAGGAAAGAGGAATTACAGCTGTAGATCTTATATTTTGTCTGCTCTGTGGAGGTATGCGCCCTTTGAATATCCTCTTGTTTGGTTGTTATCCTTGTCCATCCTCTTGTAGGTTACTGCGGCACACTGATTCGATACTAAGATTTTAAAATAGGATAAAAGAGAATATCAGGGGGCAATATACATAATAAATCGCTAGAGAAACTGCATTACGAAGTCTCACACGGTACCTAGAATATACCCAAAAGTTGATGTTGTTGTGGTTCTAGGTTCATCTAGATGTGAACCCAGTGGACTGCAGGCTGAAGTTGCCCTCCTCTTGCAGTCCACCATCGTCCTTTTGGGGGATAGGGAGGGAGTTGAGGGACGTATAACCAGGCAGTGGAGCCACCCAGTTATATCAGTGCCACCACGTGAAGGCAACTGTAATCTGAAGTTGCCCTCCTCCTGCAGTCCACTATCGTCCTTCCGGGGGATAGGGAGGGAGTTGAGGGACGTGTGTATAACCAGGCAGCTCCACCCCCTAGTTATATCAGTGCCACCACGTGAAGGCGACAGTAATCTTAAACACACTTATCCTAACCCCACAGGAGGATTAAGACAAAGGGTTCAGCTGTAATCTCAGAACCCCAAATTGGAGGGTTCAGAGCCACAGAGCGTGTTGAGTTTCCTGCCTTCCCTCCCAAATGAAAAGCTGGTTTCTTTAGCCCTCTTATTAGCTCTGTAGGACAAGGGAAGAACAGCGGATCAATGTCTCGCGAATCGCCAAGTGTAAGGGGATTTGCACTGTCCGTTCCGGCATTGAGCTCTTGTATAAATGGAAGAGTTACCCCTTTCACGCAGCCCCTCCCCCTCACCCCTCTCACGCACCCCTCCCCCTCACCCCTCTCATGCACCCCTCCCCCTCACCCCTCTCACGCACCCCTCCCCCTCACCCCTCTCACGCACCCCTCCCCCTCACCCCTCTCACGCACCCCTCCTCCTCATCCCTTTAAGTGTCACCCCTCTCACGCACCCCTCCCCCTCACCCCTCTCACGCACCCCCCCTCCTCATCCCTTTAAGTGTCACCCCTCTCACGCACCCCTCCTCCTCACCCCTCTAAATGTAACCCCTCTCACGCACCCCTCTTTTTTACCCCACTCATTCACCCCGTTCCCTTCATCCCCTCTCACATTTGTCCCTCTGATACTCACCCTTATACTCATTCCTCCGACTCACCCCTCTCATTTGATCCCCTCATGTGACTCACTCATTCTCCCTCTCACTCACCCCTCCTCCCCTTCCACACTTTCCCATACATGTCCCTCCCATACTCAATCCCCATCCTCACCCCACTCACCCTCCTCTCCTTACCCCTCTCATTCATCTCTCTCACACACCCCTCTCACTCAACCCACTCACTTGGCACTTCCTTTCATCCCTCCACCCCACTCGCCTCCTCTCCTTTCTATATGACAAAGATCCCTAACCCCTTTCAGCTCAGTTGATGGCCGGGTGTAGTCAGATTGGAGGGTTGATTTGACTGGTGACCAAGGAGACTCATTCCTACCTCTTCAATAAGTCTTGTTGAATTTCTTGCAGCCACGAGATCATGGGGTGGGACTGACCTAGCTTCTCCAGGTGAAAAAATGCCCACAATATCAGGTCACAAGATGGGTGTGGATGTGTGAATGAGAAATATGGGTTTTCTGCCTAGACCATTGTTTCGTTTCGTTTCGTTTCGTTTATAAAACCTCCACCATGCTTCTATGCGTCGGCCTTGGTCACCTAATGGCGGCTCTTCATGCTGCACGATCTCTGGCAGCCTCCCTATTCAATCCCTTGTCCCTCGTCCCAGGTCTTTTTCGGTCTGCCACTCGCAACCATACCCCCAGCTTTCACACTTCGCACCTTCCACACCTTATTGTCATCCTCTCCACATGTTCAAATCATCTCACTCTACCCCTCCTCATCACAACAATCTCAGTCTATCCCTCCTCATCTCAAACCAATCTACCTCTCACAAACCATCTCAATCTACCCATCCTCACCACATACCATCTCAATCTATCCCTCCTCATCACAAACCACCTTAGTCTACCCCTCCTCACCACAAGCCATCTCAGTCAATCCTTCCTCACCACAAGCCATCTCAGTCTATCCTTCCTCACCACAAACCATCTCAGTCTACCCCTCCTCATCACAAGCCATCTCAGTCTATCCCTCCTCATCACAAACCATCTCAGTCTACCCCTCCTCATCACAAACCATCTCAGTCTACCCCTCCTCATCACAAATCATCTCAGTCTACCCCTCCTCATCACAAATCATCTCAGTCTACCCCTCCTCATCACAAATCATCTCAGTCTACCCCTCCTCATCACAAACCATCTCAATCTATCCCTCCTCATCACAGACCACCTCAGTCTACCCCTCCTCACCACAAACTATCTCAGTCTACCTCTCCTCATCACAAACCATCTCAGTCTACCCTTCCTCATCACAAGCCATCTTAGTCTAGCCTTCCTCATCACAGAACATCTCAATATGCCCCTCCTCATCACAAACCATCTCAAGCTATCCCTCCTCACCACAAACCATCTCAAGCTATCCCTCCTCATCACAAACCATCTCAAGCTATCCCTCCTCATCACAAACCATCTCAAGCTATCCCTCCTCATCACAAACCAACTCAGTCTATCCCTCCTCATCACAAACCACCTCAGTCTACCCCTCCTTATCACAAACCGTCACAGTCTACCCCTCCTTATCACAAACCATCTCAGTCTACCCCTCCTCATCACAAACCAACTCAGTCTATCCCTCCTCATCACAGACCATCTCAGTCTACCCCTCCTCATCACAAACCATCTCAATCTATCCCTCCTCAGCACAAACCACCTCAGTCTACCCCTTCTCATCACAAACCATGTCAATCTATCCATCCTCATCACAAACCATCTCAGTCTACCTCTCCTCATCACAAACCACCTCAATCTACCCCTCCTCATCACAGCACCAATACACTCCAGTCCCATCCTTCCTCTGAACTCTTTCATCGTAAACCTAGCCCCCCCAGGCCTCATATATATTCTTTTCACTTTAACTTGGCCTAAAATTGCTATTATCTGTCTTGAATGCTGAGTTCTAGCACGAGATTAACTTAGAAAATGATGCTATACTCCTTTCACCTTAACTTGGCCCAGATTTTCGTCTTTTTGCAGCTTATTTCACGTAGCTCAGTGGCAGAAAAAGACAATACTACGGCTCTACATCCTTCCCATAGCACTTCTTCGTGACTATACTCCTTTCACCTTAACTTGGCCCAGATTTTCGTCCTTTGGCAGCTTATTTCACGTAGCTCAGTGGCAGAAAAAGACAATACTACGGCTCTACATCCTTCCCATAGCACTTCTTCATGACTAGCATCATATTCTAGTGAAATCTATTGTTATTTCTGAGCTCTGAATATGGGGAGAAGGCAATTTTAGGCCAGGTTAGAATGAAAAGAGTATAGTCACGAAGAAGTGCTACTGAATGGATATAGAGCCACAGCATTATCTTTTTCTGTTTAATAGCCACTTGAAACACACACACACACACACACACACACACACACACACACACACACACACACACACACACACACACACACACACACACACACACACACACACACACACACACACCTTCTTCAAAAACAATAAAATCCTTTCATAGTGTAGTCTGGTTACTTCTAAACAATTTATTTACCAGGAATTTGAAAAGAGGCGTTTGGCAATGAATAAAAGAAAACCAATGTACTACTACTACTACTACTACTGATGCTGCTGCTACTACTACTGCTGCTGCTGCTGCTGTTACTACTACTACTACTACTATTACTTCTGCTACTACTACTACTACTACTACTACTACTACTACTACTATTACTTCTGCTACTACTACTACTACTACTACTATTACTTCTGCTACTACTACTACTACTACTACTACTACTACTACTACTACTACTACTATTACTTCTACTATTACTTCTGCCACTACTACTACTACTACTACTACTACTACTATTACTTCTGCTACTACTACTACTACTATTACTTCTGCTACTACTACTACTACTACTACTACTTTTACTTCTGCCACTACTACTACTACTACTACTACTACTACTACTATTACTTCTGCTACTACTACTACTACTACTACTACTACTACTACTACTACTACTACTACTACTACTACTACTACTATTACTTCTGCTACTACTACTACTACTACTACTACTTCTACTATTACTTCTGCTACTACTACTACTACTACTACAACTACTACTAATACTAATACTGCTGCTGCTGCTGCTGCTGCTGCTGCTGCTGCTGCTGCTACTACTACTACTACTACTACTCCTACTACTACTACTACTACTACTAATAATAATAATAATAATAATAATAAAAATAATAATAATAATAATAATCTATCTATCTATCTATCTATAGCCCGACGCCTTAATACCGCAAAGGGTGGCCGCAGACAAATCGCCTCCAAGTCGCTCTGTCACCCACCATTTGACTACCCTCCCCCCAACTCACCCCCCCCTCCCTCATATACCTCTCAACTCCATCCCTCCACCTCATCCTCGGTCTACCTCTCCCTCTCCCTCCCCCCGCCTCACCTACATACACCCTCTTAGTCAGTCGTTCATTCTCCATTCTCTCCACATGTCCAAACCACCTCAGTGTATTTCTCCTATTCTTCTCAACCACATCCACATCCACCCCACAGCGTTCCTTCACTTCTTCATTCGTCAACCTGTCCCTCCACGTCACTCCACATGCTCCTCTCAAGTAACTCATTTCCACTGCTCTCACTCTTGACTTGTTCCCCTCTTGCAAGGTCCATGCCTCGCTTCCATACGTCAGGGTAGGGATCACAATGCTATCATGCAGTGACTTCTTAACTTCCATACTCACCTCCCTATTTCTCATTTCTGCTTTCAGTGTACCAACAACCTTCCTTCCCTGCTGTACCCTTTCACGCACTTCATCCCCCAAAGTTCCATCCTTACTCATCACACTACCCAAGTACTTGAATGCACTCACATTCTCCATATCCTCACCATCCAACCTCACTGCACACTCTGTGACTTCATTCCTCTCAAACACCATAACTTTACTTTTGTTTACATTAACTTTCAGATTCCTCCTCCTACACACTGTCCCAAATTCATTCACCAAACCTTGCAACTCCCATTCATCTTCACTCAACAATACTGTATCATCAGCAAACAGCAACACCGGAAGCTTCCAAATCTCACCCTCATTCATTAGAGCCACCCCCACATCCACTGCCCTACCTTGCACCTCCTTTACAACCCCATCCATGTATATATTAAACAGCCATGGAGACATCACACAACCCTGTTTCAGTCCTGCATTGAGATCAAAGAACTCACTCAGCTCACCATCCACTCGCACCGCAGCCCTAGCTCCCTCGTACATACTCTTCACAGCACTCCACAATAATAATAACAGCACTCAGCAATAATAATAACAATAATAATTACTAAGCGTATCAATTCCACAACTTTACCAAAATTCCTAAAAGTTTCCTAACACCTCTTCCTTAGCGATTTATTTTCGAAACTACTCATTAATATTGTCCTTTTTTCTTCCTATATCTTTTCAATATTGATAAAGATTGCATGAATAACAGACATGAATATAGTAAGGGAGCAGAATCAGGAATAAATCGGGAAGGAAGAGGTGTTAGGGAGCTTCCTTACCTGACGAGAGTACCGCCCGTAGCCTCGTATTCTGATTGGTTAAAAAAGCTCCCTAACACCCTTTCGTAAGCGATTTATTCTGCTTATTGTACCTTACTGTCCTCTTCTGTGTTACATAAATCCTTCCAATATCGCCATACCCTGCATAAAGCTCCCTAACACCTTTTCCTAAGCGATTTATTTTGTTTGTTACACCTTACTGTCCTATTCTGTGTTACATAAATCCTTCCAATATCGCCATACCCTGCATAAAGTTCCCTAACACCTTTTCGTAAGCGATTTATTTTGCTTATTACACCTTACTGTCCTCTTCTGTGTTACATAAATCCTTCCAATATCGCCATACTCTGCATAAATAACGTACAAAAGGATATTAACCAGCCATATCCAAAAATAAATCGCTAAGAAAAAGGTGTTAGTGAGCTTCCTTAACGAGAAGCTCCCTAACACCTCTTGCTCACCGATTTATTCTTAGATATGGCTGGCAGAGTATGGCGATATTGGAAGGATTTATGTAACACAAGAGGACAGTAAGGTGTAATAAGCAAAATAAATCGCTTAGGAAAAGGTGTTAGGGAACTTCCTTAACTAGAGGAGGAAAGTGATAAATATAAAAGGTAAAAAGAAAAAATTAGAGTAATTTTTTAAGTGGCCTTTGATATTCCTTAACACCTTTTCGTTAGCGATTCATTTTGCACATTTATCCCTCAATATCCTCTTGTGTATTATTAATGGAAATATAATGATAGATTAAAACGATAGATAGATAGATAGATAGGTAGGTAGGTAGGGCGATAGAAATGCAAAAGAAATCGCCAAGAAAAAGGTGTTAGGTATAAAGGCATGATATGTTAGAGAATATCAGGGTGTACTACGGTAAATAAATCGCTTAGGAAGTTGTGTTAGGGAGAATATTCAGAAAATCCTGGAAATGAGCCAAGAATCGCCCTTATTCTCCCCCGGCTAAAGAAGCTCCCTAGCACCTTTTCCTAAGCGATTTATTTTGCCTATTACACCTTACTGTGCTATTCTGAGTTAAATAAATCTTTCCAATATCGCCATACTCTGCAGAAATAACATATCCAAAAATAAATCGCTAAGGAAGAGGTGTTAGGGAGCTTCCTTACCCAGTGAGATTTCCACAAAGTTTTAGGCCCATATTCTAGTAAGGAGACTCCCTAACACCTCTTCCTTAGCGATTTATTTTCCAAACTACCCATTAATATTCTCCTTTTTGCTTCTTATGTCTTTTGAATATCGACATAGATTGCAAGAATAACACAGAATATAGTACCGGGCAGAATCAGGAATAAATCGGTAAGGAAAAGGTGTTTAGTAAGCTTCCTAACCACACAAGAATATAGTAACGGAGCAGAATCAGGAATAAATCGGTAAGGAAAAAGTGTTTAGTAAGCTTCCTAACCGTACCAGAATAGAGTAACGGAGCAGAATCAGGAATAAATCGGTAAGGAAAAAGTGTTTAGTAAGCTTCCTAACCGTACCAGAATACAGTAAGGAAGCAAAATCAGAAATAAATCGGTAAGGAAGAGGTGTAAAGTAAGTTTCCCAACCACACAAGAATATAGTAACGGAGTAGAATCAGGAATAAATCGCTAAGGAAGAGGTGTTAGTAACCTTCTTAACCTTACAAGAACTTAGTAATGGAGCAGAATCAGGAATAAATCGGTGAGGAAGAGGTGTTAGTAACCTTCTTAACAACACTAGAATATCAGAAGCAGAAATAAATCGCTAAGGAAGAGGTGTTAGTAACCTTCTTAACCTTACAAGAACTTAGTAACGGAGCAGAATCAGGAATAAATCGGTGAGGAAGAGGTGTTAGTAAGCTTCCTAACGACGCTAGAATATCGAAAACAGGAATAAATCGGTAAGGAAGAGGTGTTAGTAACCTTTTTAACAACACTAGAAGTTGGTAATGGGGTTGCATCAGGAATAAATCGGTAAGGAGGAGGTGTTAGTAAGCTTCCTAACCACAGAATATTAGCATCAGGAATAAATCGGTAAGGAAGAGGTGTTAGTAAGTAGTAACGGAGCAGAATCAGGAATAAATCGGTAAGGAAGAGGTGTTAGTAAGCTTCCTAACCACAGAATATTAGCATCAGGAATAAATCGGTAAGGAAGAGGTGTTAGCAGCCTTCCTAACCTCACTAGAAGGGATACTTACCAGGGAGCGAGGGTGAGGGAGCGAGTGACTGGTGGAGCGAGAGGGAGCACACTTGTTGCTCTATCCGCCCCGAGGTCCCACGCAGAACTGAAACCTGAGGGACTGGAAGGACGGACCCGCGCGATGAAGCCGAAAAAAAACACAGATAAAACACCCGCTCTTTTCCTCGTGTGTGTGTGTGCGCGTGTTGGGGTGAGGGGAGGAAGGAAAGAGGGTGATTTTCCAGGTCCTTTTTCCCTCGTCCTAGTCTTCTGGGTCTTGAAAGCTTTGTAGGAAAAGGGAAAATGTCCGCGGGTGTTCCGTCTCTCTTCTTCCCTCTGTCTCCCGTGGCTCAATGACAGAATGTGGAACTACCCCCTTTGCGCTCTCCCTTCTCGTCGCATGAGGCTTATATACCAGAGCGATTTGCCCCCTCCCTACCCTTCCCCGTCCCCGCCCCGCCCCCTCCCCGCCCCCTCTGTCCCCCTCCGCCCTTCCCTTCCCCCCGCCCCTCTCTCGAAGCCAGGAAAGGCGATCATTGGCTGACAGTAGAAGGGGGTAGGTCCGTAACTGATACGTCATTGGTGTGGTGTGTGTGGGAGGGTGTGGGAGGCAGATGGGGTGGTTTGGAGGGTGTGGGAGTGAGGGAGGGGGTGTGGGAGGGTGTGGACAGGTGTATTGGAAGAGGACAGGTGTGTGGGAGGGTGTGGGAGGGAGATAGACAGGTGTGTGAGACAGATATATGGGAAGGTTGACGTGTAAGAGAGGATGCTGGAAGGAGTGGGGTGTGGAGGACAGATGGAGTGGTTCGGAGGGTGTGGGAGTGAGAGAGGGGGTGTGGGAGGGTGTGAAGAGGGCATTGGGAGGCGGGCAGGTGTGCCAGAACCCGGCAGGTGTGTGAGGCAGGTGTGTGGGGGTACGGAGGGCATGTGCGTGTGAAGATAAGCATGTGTGTGAGATGAAACTTGCTAGGGTAAGAGTCTGTGAGTGTGGAAAAGAGAGAGATATGAGAGGGTGTGAGCAAGTGTGATGTGGAGAAATTAGAGACAGGTGTAAAGAGAGAGACTGGGAGAGATAGTGGAGGGTAGAGAGATGGCTGTGAGAAAGAGAGGAGGTGTAAGGGGGGAGGGATAGGTGTGTAATGAGGTGTTTTGGAGTGTATGTGTGGAAGGGTGTGTGTAGATGTGAATGGTGGGGATATTAGACAGTGTTGACAGACGGATGTGGAGATGAGAAGGAGGGTGTGAGTGTGTGTGTGTGTGTGTGTGTGTGTGAGACAGACAGACAGACAGACAAACAGACAGATAGACAGGCAGATGGACAGACAGACAAAGAGAGAGAGAGAGAGAGAGAGAGAGACAGAGAGACAGACAGACAGACAGACAGATAGAAAGACAGACAAAGAGAGAGAGAGAGGGAGAGAGAGAGAGAGCTAAGTGAAAGAAAATTAAAGATTGATTGAAGAGAAGAGGAAGAGGGAGAGAGAAAATAAAAAAATAGTGACACAGAGAGGAAGAGAGAGAGAGAGAGAGAGAGAGAGAGAGAAAGAAATGGAAATGAATGGTAATGGTAGAATGGGAGGATGGGAGATGCAATGGGGGGATGGGAGATGCAATGGGAGGATGGGAGATGCAATGGGGGGATGGGGGTGGGAATGGGAGTAAGAATGAGCGAGAGAGAAATTATCAGGCTGTGTGTGTGTGTGTGTGTGTGAGAGAGAGAGAGAGAGAGAGAGAGAGAGAGAGAGAGAGAGAGAGAGAGAGAGAGAGTGAAATGTGGGTTCACTGATCCGTAGAGTTTTACATTTACCAACTCTATAGTGATGTTTTACACCCGCCCTCGCGATGCAGGAGCGGCTGCTATGTTTTGATCAACGCGTGTGATAGATAGATAAATAGATAGATAGACAGAGATAGAGGGATAGAACACAGACATACAAACAATCCCACCCTCTCTCTCACTCTCTCTCTCTCTCAATATACAGCCTCCTCTCTCTCCCCTCACTCCTGTATTCAAACGACCTACCCATATTCTCCCATTCTCTTGCCCCTCCCTAACACCTCTTCCTTAGCGATTTATTCTGTTTAATACTTCTACACATTGATATTCCCTTGCACGTTCCTTAAATCTTTTCACAGTTGCACACACACACACACACACACACACACACACACACACACACACACACACACACACTTATATTGTCCTTTGCGTTTTTGTTTTCTCTTAACCCCAGTCTGCCTAGCCGAGCAGACCCATCGATCACAGGTAAGCCAGTGGTTCTGTGGGGCCGTGCTACAGGTCCAGTACAGCACATACACCGTGTAGGGATCCGGCCCCCCTTGTGGTAGACAGCGCCAGGATCGAACCAAGGCCCTTCCCACGGCGAGGCAAGGGAAATATGAGGAGGTTTGGCTTCTGGATGGACGCCGCAGATGATTCAGGACTCACTCATGCAGTGCTGTTTCCCCTCTCCTCATCTCCTCTCTCATTTCCCCTCTCATTTCCCCTCTCCTCATTTCCCCTCTCCTCATTTCCCCTCTCCTCATTTCCCCTCTCTTCATTTCCCCTCTCATTTCCCCTCTCCTCTCCTCATCTCCCCTCTCATTTCCCTCCTCATTTCCCCTCTCCTCATCTCCCCTCTCATTTCCCTCCTCATTTCCCCTCTCCTCATCTCCCCTCTCATTTCCCTCCTCATTTCCCCTCTCCTCATTTCCCCTCTCATTTCCCTCCTCATTTCCCCTCTCCTCATCTCCCCTCTCATTTCCCTCCTCATTTCCCCTCTCCTCATTTCCCCTCTCCTCATTTCCCCTCTCCTCATCTCCCCTCTCATTTCCCTCCTCATTTCCCCTCTCCTCATCTCCCCTCTCCTCATCTCCCCTCTCCTCATCTCCCCTCTCATCTCCCCTCTCCTCATCTCCCCTCTCCTCATTTCCCCTCTCATCTCCCCTCTCCTCTCCTCATCTCCCCTCTCATTTCCCTCCTCATCTCCCCTCTCCTCATACAGTCATGTCCCTTAAACAATAATAATATGCTTGGAAAGAGAGGGGAAATGACTCTGGCCTACGTATGCATTTCTCTGCTAAAGAAAATGATGAAGGCTTAAGATAGTAGTAGTAGTAGTAGTAGTAGTGGTGGTGGTGGTAGTAGTAGTAGTAGTAGTAGTAGTGGTGGTGGTAGTAGTAGTAGTAGTAGTAGTAGTGGTGGTGGTGGTAGTAGTAGTAGTAGTAGTAGTGGTGGTGGTGGTGGTAGTAGTAGTAGTAGTAGTAGTAGTTGTGGTGGTGGTAGTAGTAGTAGTAGTAGTAGTAGTGGTGGTGGTAGTAGTAGTAGTAGTAGTAGTAGTAGTAGTAGTAGTGGTGGTGGTAGTAGTAGTAGTAGTAGTAGTGGTGGTGGTGGTAGTAGTAGTAGTAGTAGTAGTAGTAGTAGTAGTGGTGGTGGTAGTAGTAGTAGTAATAATAATAATAATAATAATAATAATCACCTTCATTATCATCATCATCTGTCTCTATCAATATCTGTCCGTCTGTCTGTCAACCTGTCTGTTTAACCTCCTCTCTCTCTCTCTCTCTCTCTCTCTCTCTCTCTCTCTCTCACACACACACACGCACACACACAGATGCACAAACACATAATCATACCTCCCTACGCATTCTCTCTCTCTCTCTCTCTCTCTCTCTCTCTCTCTCTCTCTCTCTCTCTCTCTCTCTGTCGCACCCCGTTTTCGCCACCTAAGCCCCGACTCCAATAAACTAAGCACACTCATATTAATCTGCTACACCAAGGGATTTTCACGTCATTCATTCTCACCCACCGCCTCATTGCGTGAATTACTGCACTTCACAGGGCTATTCGTGAAATTCAATGCCCATATCAGTTCTTCCATAATCATTCTCTATCTATCTATCTATTGCCAGACGCCATAATCCCATAAGGGGTGGCCATTTGACTTTGAGTTATTTGGTTTACGGAGAGGGACACTAACCCTCCACCAACCCACTTGTTGACACGTAGGGAGTACGTATGGTTTGGTTATATGGTTACCACCCAGCGTTGTAAATGGTTTCCTGGCTTACAGGAAACCATTTGGCTTGTCACTCAATGTAAAGCCACCTGTAAAGGAAAGAAAAGCAATAAGAAGTGACAGGAAGGATGGGAGAAATAGGAAGAGAGGAGGACCGGCACAGAAAAAGTATGATAAAGGCTAAGGAAGAAGTAGGCAGCACTACATCAAGTGAGTGGATGATGATGAGAAATAGGAAGAGAGGAGGACAGGCACAGAAAAAGAATGATAAAAGCTAAGGAAGAAGTAGGCAGCACTACATCAAGTGAGTGGATAATGGTGAGAAATAGGAAGAGAGGAGGACAGGCACAGAAAAAGAATGATAATGGCTAAGGAAGAAGTAGGCAACACTACATCAGGTGAGTGGATGATAGTCGCCACCACCTACCACAAAACATGATTATTGCTCTTGTGAATTACTTGTACTGAGTGAGAACGTACAATGAAATCTGTATGTCATTTCTGAGGATATATATATATATTTTTTTTAGGAAATACAGACAGAGGGAGACAGTTCCAGAGTTGACCTGTTGCATAAATTAACTATGGGGCGCTTGTTAAATGTGATAGTAGTGGTAGTAGTTGGAGTGGTGGTGGTGGTTGTGGTTGTGGTAGTAGTGGTGGTGGTGGTAATGGTGGTTTTAGTAGTAGTAGTGGTGATGGTGGTGCTCGCTGTAGTAGTAGTAGTAGTAGTAGTACTAGTAGTAGTAGTAGTAGTAATAGTGGTAGTAGTAGTTGTTGTTGTTGTTGCTCCTGCTGCTGTCGTTGTAGTAGTGGTAGTAGTGGTAGTGATGGTGGTGGTGATTTTAGTAGTAGTAGTAGTAGTAGTAGTAGTAGCCCCAGGTTCATCTGTAACGTGAACCCAGTGGACTGCAGGCTGAAGTTGCCCTCCTCCTGCAGTCCACCATCGTCCTTTTGGGGGATAGGGAGGGAGTTGAGGGACGTTTGTATAGCCAGGCAGCTCCACCACCCAGTTATATCAGTACCACCACGTGAAGGCCTCCCTCTCCACCCCACACACACACACACACACACACACACACACACACACACACACACACACACACTACTACAGGCCATCGTCCTTTGGGGGGATAGGGAGGGAGCTGAGAGACATTACAAGGCAGTGGAACCTCCCAATTATATCTGTGCCACCGCGTGAAGGCCCCGAAATATAACCTTTAAGGGGAAACTGTGTTAATCCTAATATGTTAATGTCGTTCAAGCGCAGTTCCCGCCCACTGACTGCGGTCCAAACTTTTTCAATTAACTGGGTATTGCAATTACATTCTCTTTGTCCACCGAATTGATTTTTCTCGCTTGTTATATGGAGTACTTTGTGGCTAATTGTGGTGAAGGGCAATGTCTTGTGGTGGTGGTGGTGGTGGTAGTAGTAGTAGTAGTAGTTGTTGTTGTGATGATAATAATAATAATAATAATAATAATAATAATATAAGTAATAATTCGTCCTTGTCGTCGTCGTCATAGTTGAAGTAGTAGTAGTAGTAGTAGTAGTACCAATATTACTACTACTACTACTACTACTACTACTACTACTACTACCACCACTACCACTACCACCACCACTACTACTACTACTACTACTACTACAGCAAAATGAAAGCCAAAGCCAACCCCTTCAGTTCGAAAAGTCTCTCCAGTGCAAACACCTTTTCCTCAGCGATTTATTTCTGGATGTGTCTGGGTAGCATCCTTTTGTAGGCTTGGTGTGCAGTGTAGGGCCATATTACAAGGATTTACGTAACAAAAGTGGTGGAGGTGGAAGCAGAATAAGTCGCTTAGAAAAAGGTGTTTGGGTCAGTGCCATCAAGCCTCCCTCCCCCCACTACACAGCATCATACAAATATTAAGTGGAGAGAGAGAGAGAGAGAGAGAGAGAGAGAGAGAGAGAGAGAGAGAGAGAGAGAGAGAGAGAGAGAGAGAGAGAGAGAGAGAGAGATGCATAGAGAGGTATGATTATGTGTGTGTGTGTGTGTGTGTGTGTGTGTGAGAGAGAGAGAGAGAGAGAGAGAGAGAGAGAGAGAGATGCATCGAGAGGTATGATTATGTGTGTGTGTGTGTGTGTGTGTGTGTGTGTGTGTGTGAGAGAGAGAGAGAGAGAGAGAGAGAGAGAGAGAGAGAGAGAGGTTTTGGGGGGTTGGGGGTTGGGGAGGGAGGTTAGGAGGGGTCCCGGGGGGGGGGAATGGGGAGGGAAAGTGGTCGAGAGCATTTATTTATTATTATTATTATTATTATTATTATTATTATTATTATTATTATTATTATTATTATTATTAAAGGAAGAGTTGCCCCAATCGTTCAAGGGTTAGTGACTGCTTGAGTGAAAGATATGTGGGCTATAGAGGTATTTAATTTTCTCTCTCTCTCTCTCTCTCACACACACACACACACACACACACACACACACACACACACACACACACGCACACGCACACTGTTTTGATAATATAGCAAACAGACAAACAGACAGACAATTAGATAGACAGATAGATAGATAGATAGACAAATAGATAGATGGATGGGTAAATAGACAGACACTGAGACAGACAGACAGACAGACAGACAGACAAATAAGCATTAACAGGAGTAAAAAGAAAAGGAATGAGACAGGAAGAAGATGTTGAGATAGACAGATAGACAGATAGACAGATAGATAGATAGACACTGATAGATAGACAACGATTAGCTATAGTAAGCGTTCCAGAGATGAGACAGGAAGGTGTTGAGACAGATAGACAGATAGATAGATAGATAAATAGACAGATAGATAGACCACTAGTAAGAGTAAAATAACTAGCAATTCCAACTTACTTAGCGTTGGAGGGATGTACAGGAAGACGCTGAGATAGACAGACAGATAGATAGGTAAATAGACAGATAGACAGATGGATAGATAGATAAATAGACAGATAGACAGATAGATAGACCACTAGTAAGAGTAAAATAAATAGCTCTTCCAACTTACTTAGCGTTGGAGGGATGGACAGGAAGAGGATGATGGTGAGGCGAAAGGAAATGCAGTGTAAGCTTACTAGGGTAGGTTAGCAACACATACCACAACACAGCACCACACCACCACCACACCCACGCCACGACGAAGCACATGTCCTAGCACCATCCCCACCACACCACCAAACACCTGGCAACACATACACACCACCCCAGCACAATACACACGTCACAACACACCTACATATCATCACAAAGATACACACACACTCACACCACCACCACACCCACGCCACGACGAAGCACATGTCCTAGCACCATCCCCACCACACCACCACACACCTGGCAACACATACACACCACCCCAGCACAATACACACGTCACAACACACCTACATATCATCACAAAGATACACACACACACACACACACACACACACACACACACACACACCACAACACAACTCTCTTCCCAACAGGTTCATCTGTAACGTGAACCCAGTGGACTGCAGGCTGAAGTTGCCCTCCTCCTGCAGTCCACCATCGTCCTTTTGGGGGATAGGGAGGGAGTTGAGGGACGTTTGTATAACCAGGCAGCTCCACCACCCAGTTATATCAGTGCCACCACGTGAAGGCCTCCCTCTCCACCAAACACACACACACACACACACACACACACACGTAGGTAAGATAGGACCCATGAATTACACATATATTGGATCAAACACTCATATCATTCACTTATCTATCTATCCACCTCTCTATCTATCTATCTATCTATCTATCTATTTACACGAATAACAGTAAGATTACAGACGAGTATCAAGGAAGAGATATATGGCAGTGAAAGAGAGAGAGCGGTGACAAGTTAATAGGAAGGATTTATATAGAAGAAAGTAACCATAAATTGATATACAGCAGTGACAAGTGTAGTGAGGATGGTGATAACTGTGAAGGTAGTGACTGGTGACAAATATAGTGTGGTGAAAACAGTAGGTGTAGGTAGAGAGATGAGGAGTTCATGAGTCAGAAGAGTGGATTGCTGTGAAAAGTGTGACTGTGAGGGAGTGACTGAAATGAGAGTGGAGAGGTGGCAGTGAAGAGAGAGAGAGAGAGAGAGAGAGAGAGAGATGAGTGATAGTATGATGCCAGTGATACAGTAGTGACAAGGAAGAAGTAATGATATGGTGTTGACAATTACAGTGATAGAGTATAGTGAGAGGTGAGCATTGAAGATAGATAGATAGACAGATAGATAGATAGATAGACAGACAAATAGATAGATAGATAGACAAATAGATAGATAGATAGACAGATAAATAGATAGATAGATAGATAGATAGGTAGATAGATGGATAGATGAAGTGTGAGTGTCGTGATGTAAAGCAGTGACATGCTAACACTGGCGATAGTTACACATAGATTAAAAGCCATAACTGCAGTGATATAACAGTAAGAAATTAGAACCCAAGGCTGATATTTGGCAAAAATGGTGGCTACAGTGACCTAAACAGTGACAAATGGGCAGTGAAAATATGGATGGTGACCCGGGGAGAGGTTGGGGTCATAGGTCAACTTGTGGGGGCGTGGGAAGGAGGGGGAGGCCAAGGATGAGATGGAGGGATGGAGTGGAGAGG
>NC_136990.1:2039774-2042274 GCF_032717465.1 Coenobita brevimanus
TGTGTTTGAGGGGTAGGGTGGAGTGTGTGTGTGTGTGGGTGTGGGTGTGTGTGGGTGTGTGGTATGGTGGTGTGTTTATAGAGTGCATAGGACGCTGGTGTATGTAGTGTGTAGGATACTTGATTGAGAAGGTACAGAGCTTACTTAAGACTGCAGGGTAAGCTTTTTATTGTAATTCATGACCTCACCAACATCTTCGTCTTGTCTGGGAAGGTATGGAACTCTCTAGAAATTCATATTCCTTTTAATAATGTGATAGAAAGCATTAGGAGAAACACTTTGGGGTGGTTTGGCCATGTGGAGAGGATGGAGAGTGAGAGACTGACGAAGAGAGTGTCTGTGAGAGAGGTGGAGGTGGCAGAGGGAGAGGGAGGCCAAGGAAGTGAAGGAGCGTTGTGGTGTGGATGTGGATGTGATAGGAAGCGTTAGGAGGAACACACTGAGGTGGTTTGGCCATGTGGAGAGGATGGAGAGTAAGAGACTGACGAGGAGAGGGTATGTGAGGGGGGTGGAGGAGGGGAGAGGGAAGGGGAGGCCAAGGATGAGATGGAGGGATGGGGTGGAGAGGTATATGAAAGAGGGTTGTGTGAGCTGGGAGCAGGGCAACGAAATGGCGAGGGACAGGGCGACATGGAGGCGATTTGTTTGTGGTCACCCGTTACGGGATTAAGGCGTCTGGCAATAGATAGATAGATAAAATAATTTCAAGTTAATAGATTTGTGGGGTCATCAAAATCACTGCCAAAGGTGAATGTTAACGTGGGAATAGGAGTGAAGGATCATTGTTTGCCATCTAGTAATAAACAACTATAAGATAAACAACTATAAGATAAACAGCTATAAACAACTATAGAATAAAACAACTATATATAGAATGGAGAGAGTGAATATGCCTTGCTTTGCGTCCATATAAGAAGCAAGGATTGTAGAAGGGGAAAGAGAGGTATACATATTTTTTCACTGCCATCTAAATATAAAGAGAAGGGAGATGAAGAAGAAGGGGGAGGTGAGGAAGAAGGGCGGAGATGAGGAAGTAGGGGGGAGATGAGGAAGAAAGGGAGAGGGGAAATTTGTAAGGGAGGGGAGGTAGAGGGAGGTAGGAGGGAGGGGAGAGAAAGGGAAAAGGGGGGAACCACGTATCAGTTAAGGGGGGGATGGAGGTAGAAGATTGGGAGGAGAGTAAGAAGGGGAATGGAGAGATTAGACTTAGACATGGGAAGGAGGGGAAAGTGGGGAAGGAAAAAGGGGAGGGAAAGACAGGAGGGGAGAGAGATGAGAGGGAGAGACAGAGAAGGGAAAGACAGGAGTGGAGAGAGAAGAGAGGGAGGGAAAGAGGAGGAAAAGACAGGAGAGAGAGAGTCCCTTTGGCAAGCATCTTATGGAGTTAGGACCATAGAGACGACCTCACGACCCTTAGGCTGAAGCAAGGACGACCCGCTGACCCCCAAAGTGCTGAATCATTGCCCTCATTCACCCGCTTCACCGCATTCATTCATTCATTCACTCATTCACTCAGTGTCACCTCTCATAGCATGCATAATCCTCGTCGTTCATTCATTCACTGTCACCCCTCACAGCATTCATACTCATTCATCTTAGCCACTGAGGGAAGGTGGCGTGTGTGTGTGTGTGTGTGTGTGTGTGTGTGTGTGTGTGTGTGTGTGTGTGTGTGTGTGTGTGTGTGTGTGTGTGTGTGTGTGTGTGTGTGTGTGTGTGTGTTTGCTTATGTGTATTTTTGTTTGACACATACACACACCAAACACTTAAGAATCAAACTAGAGTCAGCATTTAAAACACCTAATTAGAAAAGAGTATCATATCGTTTCGTATCGTTTATAAAAGCTTCAATATGTTTGCATTCGTCGGCCTTGGTCATCTAATGGGGACTGTCCAAGCTGCTCGATCTCTGGCAGCCTCCCTATTCAGTCCCTTATCCCTGAGGTCACACTTTATGACCTCGTCCCAGGTCTTTTTCGGTCTGCCTCTCGCAACCCCACCCCCGACGTTCACACCTCTCACCCTCCACACCCAGTTGTCATCCTCCATCCTCTCCACATGCCCAAACCATCTCAGTCTACCCCTCCTCATCACAACACCAATACACTCCAGTCCTATCCTTCCTCCCAAACCATCTCAGTCTACCCCTCCTCATCACAACACCAATACACTCCAGTCCCATCCTTCCTCCCAAACCATCTCAGTCTACCCCTCCTCATCACAACACCAATAGGAAGAAAGAATTGTTGTTTTTGTTGCTGTTGTTGTTGTATCTCCAGGTTCATTTCTGTCGTGAACCCAGTGGACTGCAGGCTGAAGTTGCCCTCCTCCTGCAGTCCACCATCGTCCTTTTGGGGGATAGGGAGGGAGTTGAGGGACGTTTGTATAACCAGGCAGCTCCACAAACCCAGTTATATCAGTGCCACCACGTGAAGGCCTCCCTCTCCACCCCCCCCCACCCACACACACAGGGAGAGAGAGACATACATACAGACAGACAGAA
>NC_136990.1:2044774-2054774 GCF_032717465.1 Coenobita brevimanus
TTAAAGAAAGTAGAGAGAGAGAGAGAGAGAGAGAGAGAGAGAGAGAGCCCTGGTTATGAGTCTCCTTGGTTACTAGTCCAAATAAGCTTGCAATCAGACTACACCTGTCCATGAACTAATTAGACATTTATTAGACAGGTAAGCTTATTAGACAGCTCCGTAACACCTTTTCCTAAGCGATTTATTTTATTACACCTTTCCTCTTCCTTCCAATATCGCCATACTCTGCATAAATAACATAAAAAGGGATATTAACCAGCCATATCCAAAAATAAATCGCTACGGAAGAGGTGTTAGGGGAAGGGAAAGGTAGGTCGGTTGGTAGATAGATGGATAGATAGATAGAATGATAGACAGGCAAATACATACATACATACACAGGCCTACATACAGACTGGTAGATACACACACACACACACACACACACACACACACACACACACAATTTACTTCGTGGAAAGATGAATGATTTTGTTGCACGTAAACGCCTCTCTCTCTCTCTCTCTCTCTCTCTCTCTCTCTCTCTGCTATGCTATCCTTTCTCCTGCTCCTATGCACTATATTAGGATTAAGGCCGGACCACCTCGTAGGGACCGTAAGGTCTGTGTGGTCTGTGTATCTATGTAACTCTATGTAACTCTCTCTCTCTCTCTCTCTCTCTACTTAAGATATGGTTATACCTCCATTTTCTTTCACGACCATAGATGTCATAGAGAACGGAATGGATGGACATTTTAAGGTAAACTAGTCTATCTATCTATCTATCTGTCTGTCTATCTGTCTATAGCCAGACACCACAATCCCGTAAGGGGTGGCCACAAACAAATCGCCTCCATGTCGCCCTGTCCCCCGCCATTTCGCTGCCCTCCCCCCAGTTTACACCCCCCTCTCTCATATACCTCTCCACTCCATCCCTCCATCTCATTCTCGGTGTCCTTCTCCCTCTCCCCCCTCCACCTTACTCACCTACACTCTCCTAGTTAGTCTTTCACTCTCCATCTCCCCAACTTTCACCCTCCTCTCTCATGTACCTCTCTACTTTATCCCTCCATCTCATTCTCGGTCTTCCTCTCACCTCCCTGATTCCTCCCTCCATCTCATCCTTCCATACTTCTCCTTCCTACCCAAACGAAAGAGAGTATCCATCCCTCTCTCTTATTACAAAGACTTTTCTCCACGCTGCTCGATCTCTGGCAGCCTCCCTAGTCACAAAAACAATTCACGCGACACCCTCCCTTTGCCACAACCACCAGGAAAGTGTAAACGAACTTTTGATGGCGGCTGTCAGGTAACACGCAAGGTGTGTCGAAATGGCCAGGTAATCAGCTTGTTAATTAGCACAGGTGAGTGTTCCCTACCTTTAAGGGGGTCGTGTGATATGTACACCTGTCTATCTATCTATCGGAATATCTATCTATCTATCTGTCTATCTATTTGTCTGTCTGTCTGTCTGTCTATCTGTCTGGCTTTCTCCCTATCTCTCTCTCTCTATATATATATCTGCCTACCTACCTACCTACCTACCTACCTACCTTCCTACCTACATACTATACTTACTTAACTACCTATTACTCTCTCTCTCTCTCTCTCTCTCTCTCTCTCTCTCTCTCTCTCTCTCTCTCTCTCTCTCTCTCTCTCTCTCTCTCTCTCTCTCTCTCTCTCTCTCTTTATCTGTCTATCTATCTATCTCTATCTATCTATCTATTTGTCTGTCAGCCTCTCTGTCTGTCTATCTATCTATCTATCCATCCATCTGTCTACTGTATTTATCTATCTATCTATCTATCTATCAATCAACCTATTTGTCTGTCTGTCTGTCCGTCTGTCTGTCTATCTATCTGTCTGTCTGTCTGTCTGTCAATCTAGCCATCAGTCTATCTATCTGTCCATCAATCTATCTGTTTATCTATCTCTGTCTATCCATCTATCTATCTATCTACCTATCTATCAATCTATCTATCTATCTATCTACCTGCCAAGTGACTACCTCGTTAATGAGAACACCTGTGAATATTTAGGTGTAATTATCGGGGTCATGTGATGTATATTGACCTTCTTTGTCTATCTATCTATCTATCTATCTATCTATCTGTCTCTCCACCCACCATCTCATCCATCTATTTATCTATCTATCTGTCTAGTTACCTGCCTATCTATCTATCTATCCATCCATCCATCCATCCATCCATCCATCCATCCATCCATCCATCCATCAATCTATCTATCTATCTATCTATCATTTTCCAGGTTAAGAAATGCATTAGATTATTAAAAAAACTGATAGAATTTCCAGTGCTTAACGCATTAGCTTCCAGAGTTCCAGGGTGACGGATTTTGCTGGAAGAGAGATAGGTGTACCTCCCTCCACTTATCGGCTCATAGTCGCGAAGCTCATAGGTCCCTACCCTTGGATTCCTTCTTTATTAAATTCTGAAAGTGCCCAGTTCCGTCTGATGTTGGGGACGCTGGGCACAAATGGGTTATAAGACTTAAAATTAATATCTTTCTTGATAGTGATAAATAATTCTTTAAGTTAGCAGTGAAAAGTGAGTAGGAGAGACTTAAGTAACTCTTCATTCCCTCCATCCCTCCCTCCTCTTCCCTCCTCTCTCTCTCTCTCTCTCTCTCTCTCTCTCTCCCAACAGGTGTGCTCGCCAGGTGAAATAAGATCAGGTGTTCAGTCTCTGTTAGCTCACCTTTCAGGACACACCTCACTCAGGTAACTCTCCTCTCTCTCTCTCTCTCTCTCTCTCTCTCTCTCTCTCTCTCTCTCTCTCTTTCTCTCATTCCATTAACTACTATGATTTCTTAACCAACCAAGCTCGTTGTCTGTCTGTCTATCTGTCTGTCTGTCTTTCTGTCTGTCTGTCTGTCTGTCTGTCTGTCTGCCTCTCTCTCTCTCTCTCTCTCTCTCTGAACGCAGTACAGAATTCTCGTCCTTTGGCAGCTTATTTCACGTAGCTCAGTGGCAGAAAAAGACAATACTACGGCTCTACATCCTTCCCATAGCACTTCTTCGTGACTATACTCCTTTCACCTTAACTTGGCCCAGATTTTCGTCCTTTGGCAGCTTATTTCACGTAGCTCAGTGGCAGAAAAAGACAATACTACGGCTCTACATCCTTCCCATTGCACTTCTTCGTGACTATACTCCTTTCACCTTAACTTGGCCCAGATTTTCGTCCTTTGGCAGCTTATTTCACGTAGCTCAGTGGCAGAAAAAGACAATACTACGGCTCTACATCCTTCCCATAGCACTTCTTCGTGACTATACTCCTTTCACCTTAACTTGGCCCAGATTTTCGTCCTTTGGCAGCTTATTTCACGTAGCTCAGTGGCAGAAAAAGACAATGCTATGGCTCAACATCCTCCCATAGCACTTCTTCGTGACTAGCATCATATCCTAGTGTCAATCCATCGCTACAACTCAACAGCTAATAAACAGAGGTAAATTTTGTCAGTGCAATAATAGAAGGAGGAGTAGACCGAGGATGAGATGGAGGGATGGAGTGGAGAGGTATTTGAGAGAGGGGGGTGTGAGTTGGGGGGATGGAGAGTGAGAGACTAACTAGGAGAGTGTATGTGAGTGAGGCGGACGGGGGGAGAGGGAGGGGGAGGCCGAGGATGAGATGGAGGGAAGGAGTGGAGAGGTATTTGAGAGAGGTGGGTTTAAGTTGGGGGGATGGAGAGTGAGAGACTAACTAGGAGAGTGTATGTGAGTGAGGTGAAGGAGGGGAGTGGGAGGGGGAGACCAAGGATGAGATGGAGGGATGGAGAGGTATATGAGAGAGGAGAGTGTAAGCAGAGGGAAGGGCCAGCGAAATGGCAGGGGACAGGGCGACATGGAGGAGATTTGTTTGTGGCCACCCCTAACGGAATAGAGGCGTCTGGCTATAGATAGATAAAGAAGAGGGCTCTATCTACCTCCCAGTATATTAAAGATATCTCTAATTCTCTCTCTCTCTAGGTAAAATGGCTCTACGTCTATGTCTTCTTCTCCTGCTGGCTCTGTCTCTGGGCTCTACGTTGGCCATACCGTCTCATATGAAGTCACTGATGAAGGTGAGTTGGGAATGTCTCTCTCTCTCTCTCTCTCTCTCTCTCTCTCTCTCATTTTCTCTCAACCTCTTCTCTCCATCACCCATTTCCTTTCCGTCCCTCACTTTCATCAATAATACTTTTCCTTTCTCTCTCTCTCTCTCTCCCATCCCCCCACCACCCAGTCCCATCCCATTCCTTCACCAATAACATCTTCCCCACTTCCCCCTCCAGCCTCGTGCCTTCCCAGCCCGGTGTATGACCAAGGAACAACTCGAGAAGCTATCCTGCGAGTGCGACTTGAAATCAGATTGTTATGGAGTAGCAGACGTGGCCACCTTCTGCCTGCCTCACCGCCTCAAGGATCACTGCTACTCCTACAACCCATCCAAGACTAAAGACGGCCAGATGAAGAATTGTGGATGCTGTGTCTTGCCCCCCCACTTCCTGTGCTGAGAGGAGACTGGGTGTGGATGTGGAGGAGAAGGATGAGAGGGTGTGGAGGTGGGAGAGAGGGGTTGGAGGGTGGGGAATGGTCAAGAGAAGGGTGGGAGGGTGGGATGTGGAGGTGGGAGTGAAAGGTGAGAGGGTGGGGAGTGGTCAAGGGAAGGGTGGGAGGGAAGGGTGTGGATGTGGAGGAGAAGGATGAGAGGGTGTGGAGGTGGGAGAGAGGGGTGGGATGGTGGGGAATGGTGGAAAAGAAGGGTGGGAGGGTGGGATGTGGAGGGGAAAGTGAATCATGGGAGGGTGGGGTGTGGTGGAAGAGAAGGGTGAGAGGGTGGGATGTGGAGGGGGAAGAGAAGGATGGGAGGGTGGGATGTGGAGGGGGAAGAGAAGGGTGGGAGGGTGGGATATGGAGGGGGAAGAGAAGGATGGGAGGATGGGATGTGGAAGGGGAAGAGAAGGATGGGAGGGTGGGGTGTGGAGGTGAAATGGTGTGGAAGATCTAGGAAGGAAGAGAGTGTGGAAGGAAGAGGAATTAGAATGCAGATGGCCCAGAAAACACAACACAGAGAAGAGGAAAGAGGATGGCAAGAGAGGATTACACGTGACCTAGGAGAGAGATTGACGAGGAGAGAGGAAAGAAGGAAAAGGGAAGAGGAATTAGCATGCATAATATTTAGAAGGAAGAGGATGAAGAGAGAAGAGGAATCAGCAGTATATCTAGCAAGAAAAGAGTAAAGAGGAAAGAGGAAGAAGAGAGAGAGAGAGAGAATCACGATACCATAAAGAAAGAGATAGGAGGAAATAATCTCAATACAAACAGTACTCAAAGTCAAAGTAATTTTTTAGAAAGTGAGAGAAGGAAGAGAGCGTAAAGAAATGTTTGTTCAAAGAAGGGATGAACAAGGAGTTGAAAGTTCTTAGATATCTACTTTGAAGAACATTTTGGAGAAGAAATAAAGTTTGAACAAATGCACTCTATTTTTTCCTATCCCTTACTAGTGTTTTTAGATTGGGCAGATGGGAGCCTGGTGGTGTAGTGGGTTTAGGCGGTCAGATGAAGATATTAAGGCATTTGTAGGCCTATTTAGAGTTTCTTACATTATGCTACTCAGGGAGAAGTGATTGGCCTCCCCGTCTTAAAGATCCGAATTGAGTGGTCTACTCCCAAGCTCCTATCCTCCTGAGGCAACACAAAATTGGATGATGGAGAGATTGTCAGCCTCTTGATCCATCGGCCACAGGTAAGCCAGTGGTTCTGTGGGGCCGTGCTACAGGTACAGTACAATACATACACCGTGTAGGGATCCGGCCCCCCTTGTGGTAGACAGCGCCTCACCAGGATCGAACCAGGGCCCTTCCCACGGCGAGGCGCAGGGAGATATGTGGAGATTTGGTTCATGGATGGATGCCGCAATTGCGTCCCGAACACCAGAATGGAACGAGTATCAAGTCACACCATCACTCCCTTGAGAGATGTGGAGAAGCGTCGTATACACATACACACACACACACACACACACACACACACACACACACACACACACATTCCCTGTCTCTACCATCCGCTCTCCACCACACCCACCCACCCACACCCACACCATCCTTTCTCCACCACACCCACAGCCACACCATCTCTTCACCACCACAGCCACACCATCTCTTCACCACCACAGCCACTTCGCCATCACCACCACTCCATCACCACCCACACCACACACACCATCTCTCCATCTCCACCCATTCATCATCTCACTCTCTCCACCACTACCTTTGTCCTTCAGAAAGAGAGAGAGAGAGAGAGAGAGAGAGAGAGAGTGAGAAAGAGAGAGAGAGAGGCCTTTCCCTCTCGTCCCCTCTCAGTCTATCACAGTGACCGTCCTATTCTCTCTCTCTCTCTCTCTCTCTCTCTCCCAACCACTCACCCTGCGCATGTCATTTTTTTTCTTTTTTTTTCACCTTAGGGGCAACATCGTCTCCCAAAGCGACCACTAGATGTCTCCCACGTCTTTCTTCCCTCCCTCCGCGCCTCACCTTTCCTCCCTCCACCTCTAGGGCCCCTCCTTCCCTCCCTCCACCTCTAGACTCCCTCCTTCCCTCCCTCCACCTCTAGACTCCCTCCTTCCCTCCCTCCACCTCTCCTCCACCGCGTCGGAGCCCAGAGCCTGCCTTAGTTGCCCGCTGACCGCTGTGGAGAAAGGTGAGAGAGGAAGGTGTGCGGCGAGTGAATATTGTACCTACCTGAGTTAACAGTGCCTCTTCTCGTGGTTTTAGGGGCGGGATTCGAACACACGCCCCTCAACTGAAGCTTCGAGGCCTCAGGAACCACTAGACACCTGCAGGGGGTTCGTCTGTAGCCACGTTTTGAAGCCAGAGATCGAGTGGTGTGTGCCCAGGTGCGTTCCCCACATGCTTTCCACCTCACCTGTGTTGTTGTTGTTGTTGTTGTTGCCATACCTACTAACGACGCCCGGATTCACGGATACTTAAGATCGAGTCTTCAATTGTAGCTGTGATTTCTGATGCTAGGATGAACAGGGAAGGGGGTGAATAGGTCCTAGTTCTTCCTATGTAGCGAAATATATAAAAAAATCCCCTAATCACCAACCATACCCACATCCACAAAGACTCAGGTTAGATTCCCCGTAATTATTGTGGTTTCTGATGGTAGGATGGACAGGGAAGGGGGTAAATAGTCCCTAGTTCTTCCTATGCAGCGAAATTTGACAGAGTTGGTGATAAAGTGCAGAGGGAGGGGGAGGCCGAGGATGAGATGGAGGGATGGGGTGAAGAAGGGGGGCGTGAGTTGGGAGCAGGACAGTGAAATGACGAGGGACAGGGCGACGTGGAGGCGATTTGTTTGTGTCCACCCCGAACGGGATTGAGGCGTCTGGCAATAGATAGATAGATAGATAGACAAACCATTCCCACATCCACAAGGACTCAGGTTCGATTCCCTGTTATTTTTGTGATTTCTGATGCTAGGATGGACAAGGGATGGTGAGGGTAACGTCTTTAGTGCCTCTTCCTTCCTCCTGTGAAAAGAAATCTTAAGTTACGATAGGAAATTTGGTCGTACGCTGATATATAGACTTGATATCCAATCCCATCGTAACTGTGAATTCTAATTATAGGATAGACGAGGACAGGTGGGGATACTGCCTTCAAAGCCTCTTATTCATCCTAGGAAACAAATTCTTCAAGATAAGAGACTTTAGGAGGGATGGAGAGTGAGAGATTAACTAGGAGAGCGTGTTTGAGTGAGGTGGAGGGGGGGAGAGGGAGGAGAAGACCGAGGAATGGAGTAGACAGGTATATGAGAGAGGGGGGGTGTGAGTTTAGGGGGAAGGCAGCGTAATGCCAGGGGACAGGGTGACATGGAGACGATTTGTTTGTGGCCACCCCTTACGGGATTAAGGGGTCTGGCTATAGATAGACAGACAGGTAGGTAGAGAGATAGATAGATAGACATATAGACAGATAGATAGATAAATAGGTAGATAGATAGATAGATAGTTGCGTATTAATAGTCTTAGGAACAAATTTCGCATCATAATTGTGATATTCCAGGAAGCTCCCTAACACCTTCTCCTAAGCGATTTATTTGCTTGCTACACTTTACTTTCCTATTCTGTGTTACGTAAATCCTTCCAATATCGCCATACTCTGCATAAATAACGTACAAAAGGATGTTAACCAGCCATATCCAAGAATAAATCGCTAAGGAAGAGGTGTTACGGAGCTGCCTTAACAAGAACACGAAACAAGAAGAGGTATTTTCACTTCTCTCTCTCTCTCTCTCTCTCTCTCTCTCTCTCTCTTTGTTCATGTTGCTATGGCTCTACATCCATCCCATAGCACTTCTTCGTGACTAGGTTCAGTATTCTTCTATTCTCTCTCTCTCTCTCTCTCTCTCTCTCTCTCTCTCTCTCTCTCTCTCTCTCTCTCTCTAAGGTCATGATGCGACGGCTCTACATCCTTCCCATAGCACTTCTTCGTGACTAGCATCAGTATTCCTTTGTAAATATATTGCTACAACTCAGCATTCAAGATGGAGGCATTATTTCTAAAAATATAATTCTTTGGTTACGAAAAAGTTGAGAGAGAGAGAGAGAGAGAGAGAGAGAGAGAGAGAGAGAGAGAGAGAGAGAGAAAGAGAATTTAAGGAGGAAGCAGAAAAAAGGGAGGAAGGGGAGGAAAAGAAGGAAGGGAGAGGAAGAGCGGGAGGAGAAAGGGAGAGAAGGAGGAGGAAGAGGGAGAGAAGGAAGGAGAATATATTTTTGGGTGTCGCTACGTAACATCTTTCTGTGTGCGATTTATTCAGAGTATGGCGATATTAGAAGGTGATATAACACAGAACAGGAGAGTAAGGTGTAATTAGCAAAATAAATCGCTTAGGAAGAGGTGTTAGTGGGCGTCCATACCAGACAATAATACTGTTCTTAGGATGGAATTTTAGTAAGGTTAGGAAGCATACTTAACACCTCTTCCTTACCGATTTATTCTTGATTCTTGTGTGTTTATGCAGTCTATGTTGATACTGAAAAGACATAAGAAGCAAATTAGGGGATATTAATGTGTAGTTTGGAAAATAAATCGCTAAAGAAGAGGTGTTAGGGAGAGACTGCAAGGCGTTCACTGACCTTCCTGTCCTTACTGCTCCTCGCCCCTTATCCTCCTCCTCCTCCTCCTCCCCTCTTCCTCTTCCTCTCTCTTCCTCATGTCCCTCCCTCCTCTTCTTCCTTCTCCTCCTCTCCTTCTTCTTCTTCTTCCTCCTCCTACAGTCTCTCCTTCAGCTCTCTCTCTCTCTCTCTCACACACACATCAGAGAAGAGAGGCAAAGACCAACACTTCATTTCTCACTCTTTCTCCCTTCACGTCCTCTTCACATATACTTTTCTTGACTTTATTATTATTAGAGAGAGAGAGAGAGAGAGAGAGAGAGAGGAGGGATAAGTGAGAGGTGAAGTGTGGGCAAGGTAGGTGTGGTTTGTTGTGTGTGTGAGAGAGAGAGAGAGAGAGAGAGAGAGAGAGAGCGAGAGAGAGAGAGAGAGAGAGAGAGAGAGAGTAGCCAGTATGGACCCAACCTAAACCAATCTAACCCCGCCCTTTACCATTTTTGCTCTCTCTCTATCTCTCTCTCTCACTCTCTCTCTCTCTAATCTTACGTCAACTGGACACTCCCGGCTATTTCTCACACTAAATCGCCTCGCTCTAACACACACTGTCTCTTTTATAGCCTACTAACTTTACTCTCTTTATTTTCTTACACGTTTAAGAGAGATATCTTTAATGCATTGAAGGACTCGTGGCTATTCTTGGTCCCTGATGTCATTTCTCTCTCTCTCTCTCTCTCTCTCTCTCTTCCTACTTACCTACCTACCTACTTACCTGCCTACCTATATGTCTATCTGTCTACCTATGCTTGTCTGTCTGTCTGTCTGTCTGTCTCTGTCTCTGTCTCTCTCTCTCTCTCTCTCTCTCTGTCTCTCTCTCTCTCTCAAGCAAGGTGTTCATT
>NC_136990.1:2062274-2067274 GCF_032717465.1 Coenobita brevimanus
ACTCAGCATTCAAGATGGAGAGACGGCGATTTTAGGCCAAGTTAGAGTGAAAGGAGTATAGATATAAACACAGGATTGTATCGAAGACAGGGTAAAGGTGAAAAGTGTTGCTGGATTTAAGATGCTCCACTTCCACTTAAGGTGCCTCACTTCCACTTAAGGTGCCTCACTTCCACTTAAGGTGCCTCACTTCCACTTAAGGTGCCACACTTCCACTTAAGGTGCCTCACTTCCACTTAAGGTGCCTCACTTCCACTTAAGGTGCCACACTTCCACTTAAGGTGCCTCACTTCCACTTAAGGTGCGATAAATAGGTGTGATTGTCCTTCACGCCTGACACTTAAATAACCTAAGTGGTCAGTAAAGAGCCTGGACTCAGTAACTGTCGTGATTATTACTTGTCCTCGCCACGGAGGGGATCGGGGACGGGTATTGTTTCACTTGGTTTGTCTATTTGTCTGTCTGTCTGTCTGTTAACAACTTTACGCCAAAACTACTGGTGCGATTCTGACTAAAATTACAGGCATGATGGGCTATGACCTTCTGATCACCTGATTCAATTTTGGGCCAAATTGGGCCAAGGCCCAGGCTGTAGGCCCATATAATGTAAAAAAAAAAAAATCGTGTTTTGTGCCTAACTCCTTTGCAATTGGTGCTGTGGACATGAAACCCAAACCTAAAGGTGCATCTTTCAAATCTGCATTCTATAACATGCCTCATTACATCAGGGGGGTCACCCCCCAGTTAGCGGTATGGGGGTCAGTGTCAGGTGGGTCCTATAACATGCCTCATTACATCAGGGGGGTCACCCCCCAGTTAGCGGTAGGGGGGTCAGTGTCAGGTGGGTCCTATAACATGCCTCATTACATCAGGGGGGTCACCAGTTAGCGGTAGGGGGGTCAGTGTCAGGTGGGTCCTATAACATGCCTCATTACATCAGGGGGGTCACCCCCCAGTTAGCGGTAGGGGGGTCAGTGTCAGGTGGGTCGGGCCTAAAATTTCAAATGGGCATAAAATCGTCAATTTTCACCCGATTTACTCCAAATTTGATATGTGACATCTTTGACTAGATATCCTGTTGTGTTTATACCTCACCACTAAAATGACTGCCAGCCACGGGTTTGCTGGGCCTTGCCACCGCTTCTTGTTTTGTGTTTCTATTAGTACATGTGTCTTTTTCTTCAGTACCCCCTTATATTCAATGAACGATCTTTTTTTTTTTTTATTTTTTGCTCTCTCTCTCTCTCTCTCTCTCTCTCTCTCTCTCTCTCTCTCTCTCTCTCTCTCTCTCTCTCTCTCTCTCTCTCTCTCTCTCTTAACAATTGCTGTAATATCTTTCTCACGTACTATTTTCGTAATCATCATCATTATTTTTCTTCTTTTTCTCCTCCACCCCCTCTTCCTCCTCCTCCTCCTCCTTCTTCTTCTTCTTCTTCCTCCTCTTCCTCCTCCTGCTCCTGCTCCTCCTCCTCCTCCTTCCGCGTCCTTTCTCTCCCCTTGTCCACCTCAGTAGTCTCCCTCCCCCCCTCCTTCCTTCCTTCCTTCCTTCCTTCCTTCCCTCCCTCCTTCACATGTCCTTCACCCCAGGTCTTCATTTCCCTCATTTTCTCCTCTGATTCACGTCTCACCATCTTGTATTTTCCTTCTTCCCTTCCTTTCCTGTTTTTTTTTTTTTTCATTTTTCTCGTCTTTAGTAGTAGTAGTAGTAGTAGTAGTAGTAGTAGTGGTGGTGGTGGTGGTGGTGGTGGTGGTGGTGGTGGTTGGAGTAGAAGTGATAGTAGTAGTGGTAGTTGTTGCTGTTATTGTTGGTGGTGGTGGTGATGGTGGTGGTGGCGCAGTAATAGCAGCAGCAGTAGTCGTAGTAGTAGTAGTAGTAGTAGTAGTAGTAGTAGTAGCCCCAGGTTCATCTGTAACGTGAACCCAGTGGACTGCAGGCTGAAGTTGCCCTCCTCCTGCAGTCCACCATCGTCCTTTTGGGGGATAGGGAGGGAGTTGAGGGACGTTTGTATAACCAGGCAGCTCCACCACCCAGTTATATCAGTGCCACCACGTGAAGGCCTCCCTCTCCACACACCCCCCACACACACACACACACACCAGTTACATCAGTGCCACCACGCGAAGGCCTCCCTCTCCACACCCCCCCCCACACACACACATACTGTAGGGGTGATAGGATAAAGGGATGAGGATGAGTCTGGGCCGAGAGAGAGAGAGAGAGAGAGGTGGACAGATAGATAAATAGATAGATACTGAGGCCACAAGTCTATCTCACCAAGCATGACCCTAACCTGTCTTACTACGCCTCAATAGACTTCCTAGGACTCTCTCTCTCTCCCTCTCTCTCTCTCTCTCTCTCCCTCTCTCTCTCTCTCTCCCTCTCTCTCTCTCTCTCTCTCTCTCTCTCTCTCTCTCTCTCTACTTCTATCCCTTAACCCCCTCCTCTCCCACACCTCTCTATCTCTCCGCCCCCTTCCCCTCTTCTCTCACTCCCTCCACTGTTCCTTCATCCCTCTCTCTATTCCCTTCCCCCTTCCCCTCCTCCACCTCCCCACCCCTTCCTATCCCCTCCCCTCTCCCTTCTTCCCCTCGCCCCTCCCCTCAGCACTATTCCTTCCGCGAACAATCACTCTCGCTCCTCGCCCCTCCCATCCCTTGTTCGTCCTGTCCTGTCCTTTTTATCCTTGTTCGTCCTACCGTCCCGTCTGTCCCTCGTCCATTCACCTCTCTTAGCCAGCCAGGTCCAGGGCGAGTTTTGTTATTACTCGTCCCCGCCCAGGAGGGGCTCGGGGACCGGTAATAGCAAAACTCGGTGACGGGTATTGTTTTCACTCGGCTCATCTGTTTGTTTGTTTGTCTGTCTGTCTGTTAACAACTTTACGCGAAAACTACTGGTGCGATTTTGACTAAAATTACAGGCATGATGGGCTATGACCTTCTGATCACCTGATTAAATTTTGGGCCAAATTGGGCCAAGGCCCAGGCTGTAGGCCCAAAAAATCTAAAAAAAAAAAAATCGTGTTCTGTGCCTAACTCCTTTGCAATTGGTGCTGTGGACATGAAACCCAAACCTAAAGGTGCATCTTTCAAATCTGCATCCTATAACATGCCTCATTACATCAGGGGGGTCACCCCCCAGTTAGCGGTAGGGGGGTCAGTGTCAGGTGGGTCCTATAACATGCCTCATTACATCAGGGGGGTCACCCCCCAGTTAGCGGTAGGGGGGTCAGTGTCAGGTGGGTCCTATAACATGCCTCATTACATCAGGGGGGTCACCCCCCAGTTAGCGGTAGAGGGGTCAGTGTCAGGTGGGTCCTATAACATGCCTCATTACATCAGGGGGGTCACCCCCCAGTTAGCGGTAGGGGGGTCAGTGTCAGGTGGGTCCTATAACATGCCTCATTACATCAGGGGGTAACCCCCAGTTAGCGGTATGGGGGTCAGTGTCAGGTGGGTCCTATAACATGCCTCATTACATCAGGGGGGTCACCCCCCAGTTAGCGGTAGGGGGGTCAGTGTCAGGTGGGTCCTATAACATGCCTCATTACATCAGGGGGTCACCCCCCAGTTAGCGGTAGGGGGGTCAGTGTCAGGTGGGTCGGGCCTAAAATTTCAAATGGGCATAAAATCGTCAATTTTCACCCGATTTACTCCAAATTTGATATGTGACATCTTTGACTAGATATCCTGTTGTGTTTATACCTCACCACTAAAATGACTGCCGGCCATGGGTTTGCTGGGCCTTGCCACTGCTTCTTATTATTAACGTTACTACTGCTGTTACTACTGCTACTGCTGCTACTACTACTACTACCACTACAACTACTACTACTACTGCTGCTGCTGCTGCTGCTAGTAATAGTAGTAGTAGTAGCAGTAGTAGTAGTAGTAGTAGTTGTCGTCGTCGTAGTAGTAGTAGTAGTATCATCATCATCATTCAGTCTCCGTTCCCAGTCTATGGTGAGGTGAGGTAGTCGAGAGAGAAAGAAAAAAAAACTTGATAGATTGAAATACTAACCAAAATTCATCTATTTGAATGGGCCACACTTCCATTCACTCACCATCTAAGCCCCTGGAATCCTGACTGCACAAAATAAGTCAAAAATACATTAATAAATCAATAAATAGAATTCCTCACGTACCTTTACACTCACCTGTGCTCATTATTTTGATTTTTTTATGTCACTGATGGTAAAAAATGTAATAGGGAAAATAAATCGCTAAGGAACACGTGCTAAGGAGCTGCTGGGCCCCCTAGAATACTGCTCCTTAGTACTGCTCTTTTCCCTTGCTGTTCCAGGCCTGTCTCTTCCTCCTCCCCCCCTTTCCATCCTTCCCGTCCCTTCCGGCGTCTGTCCACTCACCCTGTCTCCTGTTTCCGTCCTGTCTCTCTCTCTCTCTCTCTCTCTCTCTCACTCTCTCTCTCTCGCGCACACACACACACACACACACACACACACACACACACACACACACACACACACACACACACACACACACACAAAACCACATAATCTGAATAGTTAGTGAGAGCATGTGGTAGTCATTCTCTCTCTCTCTCTCTCTCTCTCTCTCACACACACACACACACACACACACACACACACACACACACACACACACACACACACACACACACACACACACACACACATTCCTACCCACCCCTCTCGCCATTAGCACCATCATACACACACACACACACACACACACGCATCACGTCAGCGCCCCACATACCTCGCCACTAGGCCCCTCCCCCTCCCTCGCCAGCCAATCAGAATCCACTTCCCATCCCGCCCAGCCAATCAGAATCCAGCTCTTTCCTCCCCTTAGCCAATCACGTGACTTCCAGGACATAAACAATAACAAACATGGCGTCCCCGTTGTCATAGCAACCATCTCAGGGTCGCCCACGCCTTCAGGGTACACATTCTCGTCTCCCTAACACCTTTTCCCTGGCGATTTATTCTTGGATATGGGTGGTTAGTGTCGTTTTGTAT
>NC_136990.1:2072274-2079774 GCF_032717465.1 Coenobita brevimanus
CCTCCTCCTTCTCTTCCCCACTCCTCCTCCTCCTCCTCCTCCTCACAAATACATCTTCATTAGGACAAGCAACTATCTTTATTTTCTTTCATTTTCTTTCAGTCCCTGCGTCTTATACACACGTCACTGCTTATCTGAGCTACATTGCCTTTTCCTCGGTGCTTCTTGGAGTGCATACCTCTGACTGATGACTTGATTGCTTATTTCTTTTCTATCTTCTAAGGCTTGGCTTATTTTCTGTCTCCTTCCCTGCCTGCCTCTCTCTCTCTCTCTCTCGATCAACCTGCCACCTACCTGCCTACCTGTTTGCGTGCCTATCTCCTCCTCCTTCTGCCTACCTGCCTGTCTACTTCCCTCTTCTTCAGCCTACCTGCCTACCTACCTACCTGCCAACTTCCCTCTTCTTCTGCCTACCTGCCTACCTACCTACCTGCCAACTTCCCTCTTCTTCTGCCTACCTGCCTACCTACCTACCTGCCAACTTCCCTCTTCTTCTGCCTACCTGCCTACCTACCTACCTGCCAACTTCCCTCTTCTTCTGCCTACCTGCCTACCTACCTGCGTGTCGGTGGGTGCTATTGTATTCAGTCAAGCAAACACGGCGGACACAGGCATTGATAGTGGTCTCACACACACACACACACACACACACACACACACACATCAACACATACACACATGCCTCACTATATTACACCTCTCACATACATACTCCTCACACTTACACTGCACACACACACACACACACACACACACACACACACACACACACACACACACACACACACACACACACACACACACACACACACACACACACACACACACACATCAACACATACACACATGCCTCACTATATTACACCTCTCACATACATACTCCTCACACTTACACTGCACACACACACACACACACACACACACACACACACACACACACACACACACACACACACACACACACACATGCCTCAGTACATTACACCTCACACCTCTCACATACATACTCCTCACACACACACACACACACACACACACACACACACACACACACACACACACACACACACACACACACTGATTTCCTCTGCATAATCTAAACCTGGGAGGATATGATTCTATTCTTGCATTAACATTAATCTGAGAGGAATATCATCATCATCATCATCATTATAGCCACCACCACCACAACCATCACCACCACCACCACTACTACTACTACTACTACTACTACTACTACTACTACTACTACCATGCACCTGATCCACACACCTGAGCAGCCAGTCATACCTGAAGTGGTCATTCAAATTTACCTCCTTTCTTTTCAGTGCCTGGTCGTGCTGACTTTCACGCTCTCGATTGCTAAGAGTTGAGTTAGAATTACTGCTCTTTCCTTCACGCTTTCTTCCCTCCTTCCCTCCTTCCTTCCTTCCTTGCTTCCCTCCTTCCCTCCCTCCCTCCTTTTCTTTTTTCTTTCCCATATCACCATTCTCCTTGCTTTTCTTTTCCCAGGCTTTCCTTCCCGTTTTCTACATCTCTCCTCTCCGTTTCTCCTTTCAGTCTATCTTCCTTCCTCCCTTCACTCCTTCCTTCGCTCCTTATATTTACCTTCGCCAAGGAGTTTATGTTTTACCGGGCGTTGGTTTGTTTGTCTGTCTGTTAGCAAGATTACTTAAAAAGTTGAGAACGGATTTTGATGAAATTTTGTGGAAGGGTGGGCTATGGGCCAAGGAAGAAAGGATTAAATCTTGTAGCGGATCCGGGTGCGGATCCGGAGTATCCCGCACAATATCGACCACAGGTAAGCCAGTGGTTCTGTGGGGCCGTCCTACAGGTACAGTACAGTACATACACCGTGTAGGGATCCGGCAGACAGCGTTATCAATATCTACCCTGCTTCATTTAATAGTAGTAGAAGTGGTGGTAGTAGTATTAGTAGTAGTAGTAGTAGTAGTAGTGGTAGTATCACAAGTGCTCGCAGGCCCTTCGGGCCCTCTTGCACTTGCTCCTGGGAGGGCTCTCGCCCTGCGCGCTCGCTTTCTCGTGACTCGAGTAGACTCGATGTCTAAAAGTCCCGGTACCGAATGAACTGTTTTCCGAACCAAACTTTGATCTCTCTGAACTCTAATAAAAAATCATCAATCGAGATGGGACCAAGTTTTTCGACATCAGCGAATTTTCTGCGATTTTCATGCCAATTTTGGTGCACCAGCACGCCTCCGTACCGAAGAAAGGCGCCTCACCTGGCTTCGGGAATGGACCCCAAGTTGTCCGAACGCAAGTCCCAGATGTTAACCACCCGGCCACGGCAACAGACCGGGCGCCGGGAGCAGCGTTTATTGGTCAAAATTTGATCACTCATTAAATATAGTAAAAGTTGTTCAATCGTGATGGGACCAAGTTTTTCCACATCAGCGAATTTTTTGCGATTTTTGTGCCAATTTTGGTGCTATTTGAACGTGTAGTTCCGGCTGCCCAAAATACACACACACACACACACACACACACACACACACACACACACACACACACACACACACACACACACGGCTACTGCTATAGTATATTAGATTCTTATTATTCCATTTTCTTTTCTTCTCTTTTTCTTTTTTTATTCTTAGGGGTCTATCTATCTATCTATCTATAGCCCGACGCCCTAATCCCGCAAAGGGTGGCCGCAGACAAAACGCCTCCAAGTCACTCTGTCACCCACCATTTGACTCCCCTCCCCCCAACTCACCCCCCCCTCCCTCATATACCTCTCAACTCCATCCCTCCACCTCATCCTCGGTCTACCCCTCCCTCTCCCTCCCTCCACCTCACCTACATATACCCTCTTAGTCAGTCTTTCATTCTCCATCCTCTCCACATGTCCAAACCACCTCAGTGTATTTCTCCTAATCTTTTCAACCACATCCACATCTACCCCACAACGTTCCTTCACTTCTTCATTCGTCAACCTGTCCCTCCATGTCACTCCACATGCTCCTCTCAAGTAACTCATTTCCACTGCTCTCACTCTTGACTTGTTCCCCTCTTGCAAGGTCCACGCCTCGCTTCCATACGTCAGGGTAGGGATCACAATACCATCATGCAGTGACTTCTTAACTTCCATACTCACCTCCCTATTTCTCATCACTGCTTTCAGTGTGCCAACAACCTTCCTTCCCTGCTGTACCCTTTCACGTACTTCATCCCCCAAAGTTCCATCCTTACTCATCACACTACCCAAGTACTTGAATGCACTCACATTCTCCATATCCTCACCATCCAACCTCACTGCACACTCTGTGACTTCATTCCTCTCAAACACCATAACTTTACTTTTGTTTACATTAACTTTCAGCTTCCTCCTCCTACACACTGTCCCAAATTCATTCACCAAACCTTGCAACTCCCATTCATCTTCACTCAACAATACTGTATCATCAGCAAACAGCAACACCGGAAGCTTCCAAATCTCACCCTCATTCATTAAGGCCACCCCCACATCCATTGCCCTACCTTGTACCTCCTTTACGACCCCATCCATATATATATTAAACAGCCAAGGAGACATTACACACCCCTGTTTCAGTCCCACATTGAGATCAAAGAACTCACTCAGCTCACCATCCACTCGCACCGTAGCCCTAGCTCCCTCGTACATACTCTTCACAGCACTCAACAATTTCCCCTCCACTCCATATATTCTTAATACCTTCCACATACCTTTCCTATCTATTCTGTCATAAGCTTTCTCCAAGTCCATGAAGGCAGCGTACACTTTCCTTCCCTTCTCTAGATACTTCTCCACTAAACATCTTAGAACAAATATCTGATCTACACACCCTTTTCCCTTCCTAAATCCCCCTTGTTCTTCTCCAACTAGCTCCTCTGTCATATGCCTAACCCTATCAATGAGTATTCTACCATATATTTTACCAGTCACACTAAGAAGGCAAATACCCCTATGGTTACCACATACTTCTCTCTCCCCTTTTCCTTTGTACAGAGGAACAATTATACCTGATTTCCAGTCCTCTGGAACCCTTCCCTCTTCCCAAGCCAATCTACACAACTTCCATATCCACTCCACAACAATCTCACCCCCATACCTAAGCATTTCACCACACACTCCATCAATTCCTGGGGAAAATATTGCGGGGATTCGAACCAGCGCTTGCAACTGCGTGAGTACAGCAGCTTACCAAGTGAGCCATTTAGACACCCCAATTAAATATTGCGGGGATTCGAACCAGCGCTTGAAACTGCGTGAGTACAGCAGCTTACCAAGTGAGCCATTTAGGTGACTGATAAAAATCACCCCGTCCTCTACTGTGACCTTACAGTAGATGCATGTAAAGTGACAACCCACAGTCATTCCCCACGCCCTCACTCCCACCCTACCCCCCACCCCCACCCTCACCTCACCCTCACCCCATACCTCACACCCACACCCCCCGCCCTCACGCCCATCCCCCACCCCGTCCACGTCCTTCAAAAAGTGCTACTTCATTCCACTGGTCATTTCACCTCTCCTTTCCTTCCCCGTTCAACACCTCATTTCTTCCTATTTCCTCCCTCCTCTATTTTTTCTCTCCTCTTCTCTCCCTGCCTTCCTCCCACCAAATTTTCTTCCTCCTTTTCCTTCCCTCTCGTCACCCTTATCTTCCTTCCCTCATCACTTCTCTCCCTCCCTTCCTTCCTTCCTTCCCTCATCACATCTCTTCCTCCCTTCCTTCCTTCTCTCATCACTTCTCTTCCTCCCTCCCTCCCTTCCTTCTCTCTCTCTCTCTCTCTCTCTCTCTCTCTCTCTCTCTCTCTCTCTCTCTCTCTCTCTCCACTTCCTCCTCCACCATCCCTGCATATTATAGGGTCCATTCTCGTCCATAAGGAACCTCCCTAACGCCTCTTCCTAAGCGATTTATTTTGCTTATTACACCTTACCGTCCCCTTCCGTGTTATATAAATCCTTCTAATACTTCCATAATCTGCATCTCACAAAAATACATGAACCAACCTTATCAAAAAATAAATCGGTAAGGAAGAGGTGTTAGGGAGCTTCCATGTCAAACGGGAAAATAGTTCTGTTAAGGAAGTTCCCTAACACCTTTTCCTAAGCGATTTATTTTGCTTCTTACACCTTACTGTCCTCTCCTGTGTTACATAAATCCTTCCAATATCGCCATACTCTGCATAAAGCTCCCTAACACCTTTTCCTAACCTATTTATTTTGCTTATTACACCTTACTGTCCTCTCCTGTGTTACATAAATCCTTCCAATATCGCCATACTCTGCATAAAGCTCCTTAACATCTTTTACTAAGCGATTTATTTTGCTTCTTACACCTTACTGTCCTCTCCTGTGTTACATAAATCCTTCCAATATCGTCATACTCTGCATAAACCTCCCTAACACCTTGTACTAAGCGATTTATTTTGCTTATTACACCTTACTGTCCTCTTCTGGGTTACATAAATCCTTCCAATATCGCCATACTCTGCATAAAGCTCCCTAACACCTTTTACTAAGCGATTTATTTTGCTTATTACACCTTACTGTCCTCTTCTGGGTTACATAAATCCTTCCAATATCACCATACTCTGCATAAATAACGTACAAAAGGATGTTAACTAGCCATATCCAAGAATAAATCGCTAAGGAACAGGTGATAGGGAGAATAGGGCGTAGATCTCCATTGTGTAGGCAGAATATCATGGAGATAATTTCACGCTATGTTCTCTTCATCTATAACCTCCTTCCCTGTCTGTCTGTTTCTCTCTGTCTGTCTGTCTGTCTGTCTATCTGTTTGTCTATCTGTTTGTCTGTCTGTCTGTCTATCTGTCTGTCTGTCTGTCTCCTTTCCTGCCTGCCTCTCTCTCTCTCTCTCTCTCTCTCTCTCTTCCTGCCTGTATTCCGGTCTGTCTCTCTTCCCGCCTCTCTCTCTCTCTCTCTCTCTCTCTCTCTCTCTCTCTCTCTCTCTCTCTCTCACTATGTGTGTGCGTGTATGTGGTGTGTGTGTGTGTGTGTGTGTGTGTGTGTGTGTGTGTGTGTGTGTGTGTGTGTGTGTCTGTGTGTGTGTCTGTGTGTGTGTCTGTGTGTGTCTGTGTCTGACAAATATACAAAAAGACAGCCAGACAGACAGACAGACACACACACACACACACACACACACACACACACACACACACACACACACACACACACACACACAGGGAGAGAGAGAGAGAGAGAGAGAGAGAGGAAAGGACATAAAAGAATTGTGAAAAGGGAAAGATCAATTTAAGATTAGGAGAGAGAGATTCAGTCCTGAGAGAGAGAGAAAAAATATTGTGGTGAGAGACTGGGACAGGATCTCTCTCTCTCTCTCTCTCTCTCTCTCTCTCTCTCTCTCTCTCTCTCGCGAAAATTAATAAAGAAATGTATGGGAAAATAAAAAGTAAATATAGTTAGAGAGAGAGAGAGAGAGAGAGAGAGAGAGAGAGAGAGAGAGCCACGTGAGAAAGGGAAAGGCTTGCGTGAAACAGGACGTCCAGCCGATTCTTCTATAGTTACCCCCTCACCCGTGAAGAGAAAGAAGAGAGAGAAAAAAAAGAGAGAGAAAAAGAGAGCGAAGAAAAAGAGAGAGGGGTTCAGAAAAATAGCACTTTCTCCCATACCACACACGAAGGGGATCTCTCTCTCCCGTGTAAGAAAGAGAGAGAGAGAGAGAGAGAGAGAGAGAGAGAGAGAGAGAGAGAGATGCAAATAGATACATAGGAAGTTTTTTTTGATGTACTATTGATTTAAAAAAAAAAAAACTTTACCTAATATTTCACCTCTTCTGCTTCTCACTTTCCTCTGCTGGCTAATATTGCTAAGCTGAGAGAGGCTTGGTATGTTTCTGTGGCCTAATATTTCACCTCTTCTGCTTCTCACTTTCCTCTGCTGGCTAATATTGCTAAGCTGAGAGAGGCTTGGTATGTTTCTCTGGCCTAATATTTCACCTCTTCTGCTTCTCACTTTCCTCTGCTGGCTAATATTGCTAAGCTGAGAGAGGCTTGTATGTTTCTCTGGCCTAATATTTCACCTCTTCTGCTTGTCACTTTCCTCTGCTGGCTAATATTGCTAAGCTGAGAGAGGCTTGGTATGTTTCTCTGGCCTAATATTTCACCTCTTCTGCTTCTCACTTTCCTCTGCTGGCTAATATTGCTAAGCTGAGAGAGGCTTGGTATGTTTCTCTGGCCTAATATTTCACCTCTTCTGCTTCTCACTTTCCTCTGCTGGCTAATATTGCTAAGCTGAGAGAGGCTTGGTATGTTTATCTGGCCTAATATTTCACCTCTTCTGCTTCTCACTTTCCTCTGCTGGCTAATATTGCTAAGCTGAGAGAGGCTTGGTATGTTTCTCTGGCCTAATATTTCACCTCTTCTGCTTCTCACTTTCCTCTGCTGGCTAATATTGCTAAGCTGAGAGAGGCTTGGTATGTTTCTCTGGCCTAATATTTCACCTCTTCTGCTTCTCACTTTCCTCTGCTG
>NC_136990.1:2084774-2087274 GCF_032717465.1 Coenobita brevimanus
TTGATTGATAGATAGACAGATAGATAGATAGATAAAGGAACAGATAAACAGAGAGAGAGAGAAAAAAAAGAGAAAGAGAGAGAGAGAGAGAGAGAAAGAGAGAGAGAGAAAGAGAGAGAGAGAGAGAGAATGGAAGTTGGACATATCGAGGTAGAATGACTAAGTGAGAAAGAAAACAATGCCTGTTGACTCAGTGCTGTGATGTAATAGCGCAGTTTGGACCTTAGAGAGAGAGAGAGAGAGAGAGAAGGGGGGGGGAGAAAGAGGGAGAGAGAGAAGGGGGGGAGAAAGAGAGAGAGAGAGAGAGAGGGGAGGAGAAGGGGCGAGACTAACAAGGCAGTCATGAAAAGAGATCAATGACGAACATAGATGAATAGATGGATAGAGAGAGAGAGAGAGAGAGAGAGAGAGAGAGAGAGAGAGGGTAAGTGAGAGACAGGTAGAGAGAGAGAGAGGGAGACCAAAAAAGCAATTAAAAGAGAGTAGTAACAAACATAGATAGATAGATTAACAGGTAGATAGATAGATAGATAGGTAGGTAGGTAGGTAGGTAGATATAGGTAGAGAGAGAGAGAGAGGGGGGGGGAAGTTAGATACTGAGGAGGAGAGAAAGAGGGAGAGATCAACAAAAATCATAAAAAGATATCAGTAACAGAGATAGATAGATGGATAGATAGATAGGTAGGTAGAGAGAGAGAGAGAGAGAGAGGGAGGGAGGCAGAGAAGTGAGTGGCAGTGGGAGAGAGAAAGAGGGAATGTCAGAGAAGCGAAGTCAGAAGGATCAGTGACTGTGTGTGTGTGTGTGTGTGTGTGTGTGTGTGTGTGTGTGTGTGTGTGTGTGTGTGTGTGTGTGTGTGTGTGTGTGTGTGTGTGTGTGTGTGTGTGTGTGTGTGTGTTATTCTCTTTCTCATCTCAATTTCTCTACTACAGAAAAAAGTGAATTTCTTTTTTAGAGACCATATATTCTTCTGTCAGTATTTTCTTCTTCGTGATACCTAGACTCATTGTTAAAATACTATTGTTTTACCTGACTACCCCTACGCAACAGATAGATAGATAGATAGATAGATAGAGAGAGAGAGAGAGAGGGGGGGCGGGAAGACAGATATAAGGAGAGGTTGGTTGAGAGAGACAGACAGGTAGGTATAAAAGGTAGGTTGAGAGAGGGAGAGAGAGAGAGAAACAGACAGACAGACAGACGGGTGTGGTGTGGTGTGGTGCGGTAAGGCGTGGTGTGGTGTGGTGTGGTGTGGTGTGGTGTAGTGTAGTGTAGTGTAGTGTAGTGTAGTTTGGTGTGGTGTGGTGTGGTGTAGTGTCGTGTGGTGTGGTGTGGTGTGGTGTGGTGTGGTGTGGTGTGGTGGTGATAAGTTTTGCCTCTGAGATAAGGAAATGTGAAAGACATTGCACAATCCCTTTATATGATTTCAGAGAGGTGGTGGTGGTTCAGTGGATACGCGTTGGGCTTGTGATTATGATGCGGGGAATGGTTTTGATTGGCATTTCATATCACCTTGTCCATACTCAGGAGGTTCGATCCTCAAGAAGTGACTACAGGACTCCAACAGACGAAGGGATGGAGTGGTGAGCTATAGGAGAGAGGGAGATGTGGATGGGGAGAGGAGGAGAGGGAGGCCGAGGATGAGATGGGATGAAATTGAGAGAGATATAAGAGAGGGAGGTGTGAGGTGGAGGTAGGGCAGGCAAATGACGGGTGGACAGGGTGACGTGGAGGCGATTTGTTTGTGGCCACCCCATATGGGATTAAGGAGTCTGGCAATAGATAGATAGATAGATAGGGAGGGAGGGAGGGAGAGAGAGAGAGAGAGAGAGAGAGAGAGAGAGAGATAGGTGTTATTTAGACCGTCTGAACCCAGTGAACCACCAGGCACCCAAATACAGCCTACTCTCACCTTCACTCTTACTCACGGCCTAATGCGTTTGTTTATTCTAGGCGACAATCTTCCCTGAGAAATTCTGCCTCGATTTTCTCAGAGACTTCAACGCGTCAAGTAGTAGTGATCCACCTCCGCTCTGCGCCCGTTTCAAACATATTCTTTTTCGTTGGTATAAGGGAGAGGAAAATAAATCGCTAAGGAAGAGGTGTTAGGGAGCCTCCTTACCCAACGAGATCTCGCTGCTCCACTCGGCCTTCCTCACCCACAAGACTACAAATAATAAATCGCCCTCTAGAATACGTTAAGATCGTTGTGAATTATATTGGTCACACCTGTTGACTTTACCTGTTTTTTTAAATTCTATCTATCTACTATCTATCTATTTATCTATCTATCCTTTGCCTACTATCTACTGTCTACTGTCTCCTGTCTTCTATTATTATTATTATTATTATTATTATTATTATCATTATTATTATTATTATTATTATTATTATTATTATTATTATTATCATCATCGTTATTGCCAAGACTTATGAATAAAACCACACCTAAGTGAACCATTTACCTCAGCGATACCTATTCTGTGTGTGTGTGTGTGTGTG
>NC_136990.1:2092274-2107274 GCF_032717465.1 Coenobita brevimanus
CCAGTGTTTCCTATAAAATTTCCATGTCAGTTTTTCCATGCTGCATGGTGGTTTTTCTCACTTTTTCCTGGAGGGTTTGGTGGTGGGGGGAGCCTTCTTGCTTTCCTATCCTTATCCTTCAGCATGTAGAGTTAGATCTTGTAGTCATAGTCTTGCTTTACTATCCTTATCCTTCAGCATGTAGAGTTAGATCTTGTAGTCATAGTCTTGCTTTACTATCCTTATCCTTCAGCATGTAGAGTTAGATCTTGTAGTCATAGTCTTGCTTTACTATCCTTATCCTTCAGCATGTAGAGTTAGATCTTGTAGTCATAGTCTTGCTTTACTATCCTTATCCTTCAGCATGTAGAGTTAGATCTTGTAGTCATAGTTTTCTCTAACAAGCAGCCTCGAAAGGACCATAAGGTCTGTTGCTGTTTGCTTTCCTGTGTAATCCTGTGTAATCCTTCTCTTCTTCCTCCTCCTTCTTCCTCCTCCTCCTCTTCCTTCTTCTCTTCCTCTTCTTTTCCTTCTTCCTCCTTCTCTTCCTCCTCTTCCTCCTCCTTCTCTTCTTCCTTCCCTTCTCTTCCTTCTCTTCTTCCTCCTCCTTCTCTTCTCTTCCTTCCCTTCTCTTCCTTCTTCCTCTTTCTTCTTCTTCTACTTCTTCCTTCTTCTCCTCATCCCTTCTAATTCAACTTATTTTATAGTCAAACACCTTGACACCGGAAGGGGTAGCCACAGACAAATCACCTCCATGTTCACCTCCTTGGTCATCAATTTGTCCTCTCCTCAACTCACACATCCCTTACTCATATACAGACGGGGCAGGGCAGTGAAATGGCGAGGGACAGGGCGACGTGGAGGCGATTTGCTTGTGGCCACCCCGAACGGGATTGAGGCGTCTGGCAATAGATAGATAGATAGATAATCGGACTGAAGAGGTTAGATGGGCTAAGGGTGGGACTGAAGGGAGATTGGAAGGCACACACCCCACCCACCTGACCACCGAGGCTCCACACGTGTACGGATCCCTGTTTTGAGGACCTGTGAACGTGTGCTTGTGTGTGCGTGTGTGTGTGTGTGTGTGTGTGTGTGTGTGTGTGTGTGTGTGTGTGTGGCATTTGTGTTTGTGGATCCGGGTTCTGACTGGAATTTGGGATCATTAGGGCTTGGCAGGGCAGGGCAGGGCAGGGCAGGGCAGGGCAGGGCAGGGTACGAGAGAGAGAGAGAGAGAGAGAGAGAGAGAGAGAGAGAGAGAGAGAGAGAGAATTTATAAACGTTACCCCTGGAAATTCACTTCTCAGGTGTCATTTTCTTTGAAGTCTTTTCGATCTTGGCTTCCGAGAAATAGAGAGAGAGAGAGAGAGAGAGAGAGAGAGAGAGAGAGAGAGAGACAGACAGACAGACAGACAGACAGACAGAGACAGACAGACAGACACAGACAGAGACAAAGAAGAATCTTGTATATATATTAAAGAAGAAATATGTAAAAATAATCTTAATTTTCTTATATAAAACATAGGCTTTTAAATCCCTGAGGAATCCCTTTAATAATCCCTTTAATAGTCCTTTTAATAATCTCTTTAATAGTCCTTTTAATAATCCCTTTAATAGTCCCTTTAATAGTCCCTTTAATAATCCCTTTAATAATCCCTTTAATAGTCCCTTTAATAATCCCTTTAATAGTCCCTTTAATATTCCCTTTAAATATCCCTTTAATAGTCCCTTTAAATATCCCTTTAATAGTCCCTTTAATATTCCCTTTAAATATCCCTTTAATAGTCCCTTTAAATATCCCTTTAATAGTCCCTTTAAATATTCGACTCTGGACCCTGTTTTAGGATGCCTTTATCTCAGTGTTATATTTCAGTGTCATTCGCTTCCCTCTCTGACATCCCTCACCTTATCTCTCTCTCTCTCTCTCTCTCTCTCTCTCTCTCTCTCTCTCTCTCTCGTTATATATCCACCTTGTAACCTCCGCCCATCACAGTCTATCATTCTTCATCCTCTTCTTTCTCTTCATTTTTCCTCCTTCTCCTCCTCCTCCTCCTCCTCTTCCTCCTTCTTCTCCTTCTCTCTCTCTCCTTTTCAATACCTCCTCTTCTTCCTTCTCTCTAATACCTTCTCTTCCTCTCTCTTTCCTAATACCTCTTCCTCCATCCTCTCTCCTCCTCCTCCTCCTCTTCCTCCTCCATCCTTCTTCCATCTCATACCTCCTCTTCCCTCCCTCCCTCTTTCCTCCTCTTCTCCTCCTCCTCCTTCCTCCTCTTTTCCTCCTCCTCCTCCTCCTTTCCTCTCTCACCTTCCTCCTCCTTCCCCTAGCCTTCTCAATACTTCCTCCTCTTCCCCCTCTCCTTCTCAATTCCTCCTCTTCCTCCTCCTCCACCTCCTCCTCCTCCTCCTCCTCTTCCTCCTTCATCCCCCCTTCTTCTTCACACCTCCTCCTCTTCCTCCCTATTTCCTTCTCAATACCTCTTCCTCGTCCCTCTCTCCTTCTCAGTACCTCCTCCTTCCTATCTCGCCTTCTTCCTCCATCCTCCTCCTCCTCCTCCTCCTCCTCTCCTAAGCCTAAGACGTCTAGTAATCTCTGAAGACATCTAAACATCCCTGTCCCCTCCTCTGTTAATCTCTTTCCTTCTTATTTCTTTCTGCTTCTTACAACCCTCCCTGTGTGTGTGTGTGTGTGTGTGTGTGTGTGTGGCACATATATTTCGTGGTTTGGTATATTCCGCAACACCTTTCCTTTACCTATTCATTTTCCTGATTCACCTTAACCCCTTCAGCAAATGATCTATATAATAACACACACACAAAAAAAAAAACAGGTGTGAAAGGCAAAATAAATCGCAGAGGAAAAGGTGTTACGCTCCCCTATGGCCAGGGAACCGCTTCTTTGCCATTATTATTTTTTTTTGGTTTTTTTTTTGGCTTTGTTCTTGTCTTTGTTTTCTGTTTTTTTTCTTGTGTGTGTGTGTGTGTGTGTGTGTGTGTGTGTGTGTGTGTGTGTGTGTGTGTGTGTGTGTGTGTGTGTACTGGGTCCTCCTCTTCCTTCTCCTGCATCTTCTTCCTCATTATTATCATTATTATTATTATTATTATTATTATTATTATTATTATTATTATCATTATTATTACTAGTAGTAGTAGTAGTGGTAATAGTAGTGGTAGTAGTAGTAGTAGTATTTCTTCTTCCTCCTCTTCTTCCTCCTCCTCCTCCTCCTCATCATCATCATCATCATCATCATTATTGCTAATGATGGCAATCGGAGGCGCCCATCCTTCACTCACTCGATGTAGTGCTCCCTCCCCTCTCTCTCTCTCTCTCTCTCTCAGCGTATGTAAGGAGCTATGATGTAATGTTTTTTTCTTTCTTTTTTGTTAACGATTTTCTCCCGCGAGTATCAAGGAGAGAGAGAGAGAGAGAGAGAGAGAGAAAGAGAGATGAAGACGAAGAAGAAGGTGATCGGGAAAAGAACAATGCGTGGGCGTGGTTAGAGGGTGGGTGTGGGCGTGGTTTGATGTGTAGTGGGCGTGGTTTGATGTGTAGTGGGCGTGGTTTGATGTGTAGTGCGCGTGGTTTGATATGTAGTGGGCGTGGTTTGATATGTAGTGGGCGTGGTTTGATATGTAGTGGGCGTGGTTTGATGTGTGTGTGTGTGTGTGTGTGTGTGTGTGCGTGTATGTGTGTGTGTGTGTGTGTGTGTGTGTGTGTGTGTGTGTGTGTGTGTGTGTGTGTGTGCGCTCGGTTATGTAAGCAGTAGTTTTTCCGTGTGTAAATATTTCCGATGTGTGCGTGCGTGAGAGAGAGAGAGAGAGAGAGAGAGAGAGTAATAAAAAACACATTCCCTGGTTATACAAACGTCCCTCAACTCCCTCCCTATCCCCCAAAAGGACGATGGTGGACTGCAGGAGGAGGGCAACTTCAGCCTGCAGTCCACTGGGTTCACGTTACAGATGAACCTGGGGCTACTACTACTACTACTACTACTACTACTACTACTACTACTATTACTACTACTACTACTACTACTACTACATGAGCAATAATAAGACTGAGAGGAAGATTTTTAGTGGGAATATTGCTTGAATTTTGTCGATATTACTCCTTAAGAATATTTAATAGGAAGGAAGGAAATAGCAGTAGTAGTAGTAGTAGTAGTAGTAGTAGTAGTAGTAGTAGTAGTAATAATAATAATAATAATAATAATAATAATAATAATAATAATAATAATAATAAATCGGGTGGAGGTCCCTTGTCATGTCTTAAGGTGACATCCTTGACAAACCTGCTTTCCCCTCCCCCCCCCTCTCTCTCTCTCTCTCTCTCTCTCTCTCTCTCTCTCTCTCTCTTCCTACCTACCTAAATACCTACCTACCTACCTAACTTCCTACGTACCTACTGCCTACCTACTCCATCCTTTCAACTTCCATCCTCCTCTTCTTTTCCATCCTTCCTTATTTTCTCCCCTACACCCCCCCTTTCCTTCCCCCTCTCCCTCCCCTTCCCCCTCCCAACCTCTCTCCATCCCCCCCTCCCTCCCTCTCTCTCTTCTCTCCCCCTCCTCCTCCTCTCTTTCCTCCATCACCCTCCTCCTCCTCTCCAAACTCTCTTCACCACATCCATACCTTCTTCCTCCTACCCTCCTTCTTTCCCTCTCCTCCCTTCTTCTCCATGTCTTCCTCCCTTCCTCTCCTCTCCTCTCCTCTTCTCTTTCTTCCTCCTTCCCTCCCTTTCCCCTTCTTCTTAACTTCTTCTCTCTCTCTTTCTCCCTTCTTCTCCTCTCCTCTCCTATCTTCCCCTTTCTTCCTTCCTCCTCCTTCTGCTCCTCTCCTCTTCTCTCCTCTTCTCTCCTCTCTTCCCCTTCCCTCCCTCCTCTTTCCCCCTTACCTCCTCCTCTCCTCTCCTCTTCCTTTCTCCTCTCCTCTCTTTCCTTTCCTCCCTCCTCTCTCCCCTCCTCTCCTCTCTTCCTCTTTCCTCTACCTTCCTCTCTCTCTCATCCCTCCTTCCTCCTCACTCTCCCTCTTTCCTCTTCCCACGCTCTCCTCTCTCCCTTAACTCTTCCTCCTCCTCCCTCTCCCTCTCTCCTCTTCTCTCCATCACTCCTCTCAATCACGCCTCACATTCTGTCTTTGCTCAATCCTGTGTCGTGTTTACAATCCTTCCATGATTTCCATTCATGTTTCTCGTCTATCAGTCTGTCTTTATAGGATTGTTTTGAATATAATGTATTTAGAGAAGTTGTTTTTTATAGTTTCTTGGTGATATTAGGGTTTATTATTATTATTATTATTATTATTATTATTATTATTATTACTATTACTCTTATTATTGTTATTATTACAGTTATTATTATTGTTATTACTACTATTATTATTTTTATTATTATTATTATTATTATTATTATTATTATTATTATTATTATTATTATTATTATGTAGTAGTAGTAGTAGTAATAGTAATGTTCTTGTTGTGGTGGTGGTAATAGTAATAGGAGGGATGGTGGTAGTATTAGTAGCAGCAGCAGCAGCAGTAGTAGTGATAGAAGTGCAGTAGTAGTAGTAGTAGTAGTAGTAGCAACTCAGGCTTATATGAACGTGAACCCAGTGTACTGCAGGCTTAATATTACCCTTCTTTGTCAGTCCACCATCCTCTTGGGTAGCCTGGGATCGAACTGACGACCATTTTACTTAATCACACCCCGGCAGCTCCACCACCCAGCCACATCAGTGCCACCACGCGAAGGCCCCCCCTCTCCACACCCCCCCCCACACAGGTGATGGGGAAGGAAGTGTACAAATTACAGGTGTACAGGGGAGTGTTCCTGTATACACCCAAATATTGTACTTAAAGGAGATGTGTGTGTGTGTGTGTGTGTGTGTGTGTGTGTGTGTGTGTGTGTGTGAAGTATTCTCTCGTCTTTTTTTTCTTCTTATTCGTCCTTGTGTGTGTGTGTGTGTGTGTGTGTGTGTGTGTGTGTGTGTGTGTGTGTGTGTGTGTGTGTGTGTCTGTGTCTGTGTCTGTGTCTGTGTGTGTGTGTGTGAAGTATTCTCTCGTCTTTTTTTTCTTCTTATTCGTCCTTGTGTGTGTGTGTGTGTGTGTGTGTGTGTGTGTGTGTGTGTGTGTAGTATTTTCCTCTTCTTCTTATTCGTCCTTCGCTTCTTCCTTCACATCTCCTCCTTACGGTTCCTTCACGTTCTCTCTCTCTCTCTCTCTCTCTCTCTATTTTCTTCCCTCCTCCTCCTCCTCCTCCTCTTTCTTCTTCTTCTTCTCCTCCTCCTCCTCCTCCTCCTCTTTCTTCTTCTTCTTCTTCTTCTTCTTCTTCTTCTTCTCCTCCTCCTCCTCCTCCTCCTCCTTCTCCTCCTCCTCATAGTTTTCTCTAACAAGCAGCCTCGAAAGGACCATAAGGTCTGTTGCTGTTTGCTTTCCTGTGTAATCCTGTGTAATCCTCCTCCTCCTCCTCCTCCTTCTTCTTCTTCTTCTTCTTCTTCTTCCTCTTCTTCTTGTCCGCCTCCTCCTCCTCCTCCTCCTCCTCCTCCTCCTCCTCCTCTTTCTTCTTCTTCTTCTTCTTCTTCTTGTCCGCCTCCTCCTCCTCCTCCTCCTAAAAATCCTGTGTAATCCTTCTCCTTCTCCTTCTCCTTCTCCTTCTTCTTCTTCTTCTTCAGTACCCTCCCTGTGATGCTTTACGTCACTCGGGTAGGGTCTGTGTTAGTTCAAGGTTGCATAGTGGGTGTGTTAATGACGGGTTGTGTAGAGGAGGAGGAGGAGGAAGAGGAGGAGGAAGAGGAGGAGGGGGAGGAGGAGGAGGAGGAGGAGGAGGAGGAGGAAAATGGGATAGTAGAGAAGGAAGGTTAAATGAAGATAATGAAGGAAGAGAGAGAGGAGAAAGAAAAATATGGAGAAGAAGCGATAGAAAGAGGAAGAAGAGAGAGAGAGAGAGAGAGAGAGAGAGAGAGAGAGAGAGAGAGAGAGAGAGAGGAAGAAGAGAGTCAAATTCGGTAGTGAGCCCAGTCTCGTCTCACCCATTTACCTAGTTCAGCTCACTGGCTAACTCTGCTCAATTATGTAACTCTAATCTCAACTCAGCTCGTTTCCTATCTCGCCTACTTACCTACCTACCTACTTCCCTACCTACTTACCTACCTACCTACCTCCTCTCCTGGTTATACAAACGTCCCTCAACTCCCTCCCTATCCCCCAAAAGGACGATGGTGGACTGCAGGAGGAGGGCAACTTCAGCCTGCAGTCCACTGGGTTCACGTTACAGATGAACCTGAGGCTACTACTACTACTACTACTACTACTACAACTACTACTACTACTGCTACTACAACTACTACTACTACCACAACACCCCCACCACCACCACCATCATCATTACTTCCACCACCACCACCACCACCACCACCACCACCACCACCACCACCACCACCACAACCACCACCACCACCACCACCACCACCACCACAACCACCATAACCACCACCACCACAACCACCACCACCATCACCACCACCACAACCACCACCAATACCACCACCACCACAACCACCACCACCACCACAACCGCCACCACCACCACCACCACCACCACCACCACCAATACCACCACCACCACCACCACCAATACCACCACCACCACAACCACCACCACCACCACAACCGCCACCACCACCACCACCACCACCACCACCACCATAACCACCACAACCACAACCACCACAACCACAACCACCACAACCACAACCACCACAACCACAACCACCACAACCACCACCACCACAACCACCACAACCACCACCACCACCACCACCACCACCACCACAACCACCACCACCACAACCACCACCACCATCACTCCTTCCACGAAACAATTCGTCTTACAAACATATCAACCTCTATTGCCAGACGCCTTAATCCCGAAAAGGGTGGCCACAAACAAATCGCCTCCACGTCGCTCAGTCCCCCGCCATTTCACTGCCCTGCTCCCAGCTCACACACACCCCTCTCTCATATACCTCTCCACTCCATCCCTCCATCTCATCCTCGGCCTCCCCCTCCCCCTCCATTTTTCCTTTCAATTTTTACTAAGAACGTTCGTAAGCCCAGAATTTTAACTTAAGAAGGTCCTCGGTCTGAAGGGGCTTAAGAATACGTGGTGTGTGTCTTGGGTGTTTTATTTCTGTGTTTTTTTTCGTGTTTGTTTCTTGTTTTGCTTATAGAGGCCTGTCATGTGTTCAGTTTCTCTCTCTCTCTCTCTCTCTCTCCTGACCATCTGACCTCTCTCTAAGTACCCTCACTCCCCCCTCCCCTCCCTTCCCCCTCCCCCTCCCCTTTCCCTCCCCTCCCCTCCTTGCTTCACTACTCTATTTCACCTTCCCCCCTTTCTACTCCCCCTTTCCCTCCCCTTCCCTTCCCTTCCCATCCATTCCCTTCCCTTCCCATCCATTCCCTTCCCTTCCCTTCCCTTCCATTCCATTCCCTTCCATTCCCTTCCCTTCCCTTCCCTTCCCTTCCCTTCCCTTCCATTCCCTTCCCTTCCCTTCCCTTCCCTCCCCTTCCCTTCCCTTCCCTTCCCTTCCCTTCCCTTCCCTTCCCTTCCCTTCCCTTCCCTTCCCTTCGCTTCCCATCCATTCCCTTCCCTTCCCTTCCCTTCCCTTCCCTTCCCTTCCCATCCCTTCCCTTCCCTTCCCTTCCCTTCCCTTCCCTTCCCTTCCCATCCCTTCCCTTCCCTTCCCTTCCCTTCCCTTCCCTTCCCATCCCTTCCCTTCCCTTCCCTTCCCTTCCCTTCCCTTCCCTTCCCTTCCCTTCCCTTCCCTTCCCTTCCCTTCCCTTCCCTTCCCATCCCTTCCCTTCCCTTCCCTTCCCTTCCATTCCCTTCCCTTCCCTTCCCTTCCATTCCATTCCCTTCCCTTCCCTTCCCTTCCCTTCCCTTCCCTTCCCTTCCCTTCCCTTCCCTTCCCTTCCCTTCCCTTCCCTTCCCATCCCATCCCTTCCCTTCCCTTCCCTTCCCTTCCCTTCCCTTCCCACCCTTTCCCTTCCCTACCCTTCCCTTCCCTCAGTTCTTTAAAAATATCTTTGAGGAAATCTTTGAGGCATCTGATGTGTACATTACTTTGAATTTCTTTGTACTCCTTTGTACTCCCTCCCTTTGTTTTTCTTTTCATTCCAAATTAATTTAATAATAGACTCAAAATTATAATATGACAAAATCTATTACCAAAAAATACGTATAACTAATTTTGACAAGAGAAAAAAAATGAAAAATATACGTTATGATATTTATTACGTTAGTATTGATTTGAATTTGAATCTACTGGAATTTGAATTTGAATTTGAATATGAATCCGTTTGAATTTGAATCCGTTTGAATTTGAATCTGTTTGACTTTGAATCTGTTTGAATCTGAATCTGTTTGAATTAGAATCTGAATTTGAATCTATATGAATTTCAATTTGAATTTGAGACTGTTTGAATTTGAATTTGAATTTGAGTCTGTTTGAATTTGAATCCGTTTGAATTTGAATCTGTTTGAACGTATGTGTCTTTTCAATTCCTATTTATTTGAAGAGGTGTATTCTAAGTGTGTGTTTATAAGTATATTTATGTGAAGGTGTATGTGAGTGTTTGTGGCTGTTTAACTATGCTCTCTCTCTCTCTCTCTCTCCCCACCCCACCCACTCTCCACCTCACCCACCCCCACCCGCCTTGCTCTAACCCCATTCTTCTTCCACCCAACACCCCCTTTCTCCACCCCCTCCCTTCCTTTCGCTTCTCCCTCTCTCCCCTCCACTCCTCCTCTTCCTTTCCCTTTCCTCCCTCTCTCTCTCTATCCCTTCCCTTCATCTCTCCCTCTCACTCTCTCCCTTCGCTCCTTCCTTCCCTTTCTCTCTCCCCCTCTCCCACTCTCTCTCTCTCTCTCTCTCCCTTCCCTCCTTCCCTTCCCTCCCTCTCTCTCTTCCATCCCTTCCCTTCCATACCTTTCTCACCATCTCTCTCTCTCTCCTCCCCTTCCCTTCCCTCCCCCTTTCTCTCTCTCCATTCCTCTCCCTTCTCTCCCTTCTCTCCATCTCTCCCTTCCCTCCTACCCTCCCTCCCTTCCTCTCCCTTATATTGTATTCTCGTTAACGTAACCCCGATTTACGACAACAACTGGCTCACTTAAATACATCTTGTGTTATCGTGCTCTCTTCTCCTCTCTTTGGGTTCCTCTCTCTTCTCTCTCTCTCTCTCTCTCTCTCTGCCCATCCCGTCACTCACACGTGTCGTAACCTGCCTTTCTCCTTTCCCATCAGATCACCTCTCTCTCTCTCTCTCTCTCTCTCTCACATCATCCATATGCTGCACATTCCACCCTCCCACCTGCTCCTCCCTCCTCTTCCTCCCCTCCCCTCCCCCTCCCCTCTCTTCCTTCCCCCTCCCCTCCCTCCCTCTCCTCACCTCTCTCTCCCTTTCCTCCTCCCCTTTCTCTCAAAATTCTTCCTCCCTTCTTCCCCCTTACACCTCCATCCCGTTCCCCTCTACTCTCTCTCTCTCTCTCTCTCTCTCTCTCTCTCTCTCTCTCTCTCTCTCTCTCTCCCCTGGCCTTATCTCCCCTCCTCTCCCCTCATCCACCCAGACACCCATACTCCATTTGTCATCTTCCTATCACCCTTCCTCTCCCTCCTCCCCTCACCTTTCCCTCCCTCCCTTCTCTTCTCCTCTCTCTTCCCTCCCTCCCTTCCCTCCCCTTCCTCTCCCCTTCCTTCTCTTCTCGCCTCACCTTTCCCTCCCTTCCCTTTCCTTCTCCCCGTTCCCTCCCTTCCCCTCCCCTACGACTCACCTTCCCCTCCCCTCCCTCCCTTCTCCCCCCCTTTCCCTCCTTTCCCTTCCCTTCTCCCCTCCCCTTCCCTCCCCTCCCCTTCCTTCCCTCCCCTCCCTCCCCTCCCCCTCCCCCTACCAGTAAAGGCGTTTCTGGACTTTCACCCCGTCTGACCCCTCCCTCGTTACTCTTGTTACTCTCCCCCTCACCCCCACCCTCCCCACCTCCTACCCCCACCCCTACCCCAACCCCCCTACCCCCTACACCCACCCTTCTCCCCAATCTCAACTCCCTGCACCCTCTTCCTCCCCCATCCTTCTCCCCACCCCTCCTTCCCTCCCCCTCCCCTCCCACACTCCCCAACTCCCTCCCCATCCTCTCCATTCGCCTCTCCCCACCCCTCCTTCTCTCTCCCTCCCCTCCCACACTCCCCAACTCCCTCCCCTTCCTCTCCCCTCCCCTTCCTCTCCCCTCCCCTCTCTTCCCCCCCACCTCCTTCCCCAACCCCAACTCCCACCTCTCTTCTCCCCCTCCCCCTACCCCTCACCTTCCCTCACCCTCACCCCCTACCTCTCTTCTTCTCCCCCTCCCCCTCCCCTTCCCCCTCCCCCGTCCTTTCCCCTCCCTTCTCCCCACCCCTCCTTCCCTCCCCCACCCTTCCCCCACCCCTTTCCCCACCCGTCTTCTCCTCCCCTTCCCCCTCCCCCTCCCCCTCTCCCCACCCCTCCTTCCCCCCCTCCCAGTCAGCTCATCCTTGCCTCTCCTCTTTGTTTGTTTGTTTGTTTGTGTGTTTGTTTGTTTATGTGTTTGTTTGTTTGTTTATGTGTTTGTTTGTTTGTTTGTTTGTTTGTTTGTTTATGTGTTTGTTTGTTTGTTTGTTTATGTGTTTGTTTATGTGTTTGTTTGTTTATGTGTTTGTTTGTTTATGTGTTTGTTTATGTGTTTGTTTATGTGTTTGTTTGTTTATGTGTTTGTTTGTTTATGTGTTTGTTTATGTGTTTGTTTGTTTATGTGTTTGTTTGTTTATGTGTTTGTTTATGTGTTTGTTTGTTTATGTTTGTTTATGTGTTTGTTTGTTTATGTGTTTGTTTGTTTATGTGTTTGTTTATGTGTTTGTTTGTTTATGTGTTTGTTTATGTGTTTGTTTGTTTGTTTATGTGTTTGTTTATGTGTTTGTTTATGTGTTTGTTTGTTTGTTTATGTGTTTGTTTATGTGTTTGTTTGCTTGTTTGTTTATGTGTTTGTTTGTTTATGTGTTTGTTTGTTTGTGTGTTTGTTTTCAGTTTTCTTTATATAATTACTTAATTTCTTCTTAGTTGCTGGGGAGCACTCCTTCACGTGGTGGCACTGAGGGAGAGAGAGAGAGAGAGAGAGAGAGAGAGAGAAAGAGAAAGAGAGAGACAGAGACAGACACAGGCAGAGAGAGAGAGAGAGAGAGAGAGAGAGAGAGAGAGAGAGAAAGAGAAAGAGAGAGACAGAGACAGACACAGGCAGAGAGAGAGAGAGAGAGAAAGAGAAAGAGAGAGAGAGAGACAGACACAGGCAGAGAGAGAGAGAGAGAGAGAGATGGGACTGGAAAGAAAGAGAAAAAACTGGAATACCATAAGAGAAAGGCGTAGAATGGAAATCAATATATCTTACACACACACACACACACACACACACACACACACACACACACACACACACACACATGGATCTGGAAAATGGGAATGAGTCTGGAATGGGTCTGGAATGGGTGGGAATGGGTCTGGGATGGGTGGGATGGGTCTGGAATGGGTGGAGATGGGTCTGGAATGGGTGGAGATGGGTCTGGAATTGGGGGATGAGTCTGGAATGGGTGGAGAAGGGTCTGGAACGAGTGGGATGGGTCTGGAATGGGTGGGATGGGTCTGGAATGGGTGGAGATGGGTCTGGAATGGGTGGGAATGGGTCTGGAATGGGTGGGAATGGGTCTGGAATGGGTTGGAATAGGTCTGGAATGGGTGGAGATGGGTCTGGAATGGGTGGAGATGGGTCTGGAATGGGTGGGATGGGTCTGGAATGGGTTGGAATAGGTCTGGAATGGGTGGAGATGGGTCTGGAATGGGTGGAGATGGGTCTGGAATGGGGGGATGAGTCTAGAATGGGTGGAGAAGGGTCTGGAACGAGTGGGATGGGTCTGGAATGGGTGGGATGGGTCTGGAATGGGTGGAGATGGGTCTGGAACGAGTGGAATGGGTCTGGAATGGGTGGGAATGGGTCTGGAATGGGTGGAGATGGGTCTGGAATGGGTGGAGATGGGTCTGGAATGGGTGGGATGGGTCTGGAATGGGTGGGATGGGTCTGGAATGGGTGGAGATGGGTCTGGAATGGGGGGATGAGTCTGGAATGGGTGGAGAAGGGTCTGGAACGAGTGGGATGGGTCTGGAATGGGTGGGATGGGTCTGGAATGGGTGGAGATGGATCTGGAATGGATGGGAATGGGTCTAGAATGGGTGGGAATGGGTCTGGAATGGGTTGGAATAGGTCTGGAATGGGTGGAGATGGGTCTGGAATGGGTGGGATGGGTCTGGAAAGGGTGGGATGGGTCTGGAATGGGTTGGAATAGGTCTGGAATGGGTGGAGTTGCGTCTGGAATGGGTGGGATGGGTCTGGAATGGGTGGGATGGGTCTGGAATGGGTGGGATGGGTCTGGAATGGGTGGAGATGGGTCTGGAATGAGGGGATGAGTCTGGAATGAGTGGAGAAGGGTCTGGAACGAGTGGGATAGGTCTGGAATGGGTGGGATGGGTCTGGAATGGGTGGAGATGGGTCTGGAATAAGTGGGATGGGTCGGGAATGGGTGGAGATGGGTCTGGAATGGGTTGGAATAGGTCTGGAATGGGTGGGGTGGGTCTGGAATGGGTTGGAATAGGTCTGGAAATGGTGGAGATGGGTCAGGAATGGGTGGGATGGGTCTGGAATGGGTGGAGATGGGTCTGGAATGGGTGGGATGGGTCTGGAATGGGTGGAGATGGGTCTGGAATGGGTGGAATGGGTCTGGAATGGGTGGGATGTTTCTGGAATGGGTGGGGATGAGTCTGGAATGGGTGGGAATGGGTCTGGAATGGGTGGAGATGGGTCTGGAATGGGTGGAGATGGGTCTGGAATGGGTGAGATGGGTCTGGAATGGGTGGGATGGGTCTGGAATGGGTGGAGATGGGTCTGGAATGGGTGGAGATGGGTCTGGAATGGGTGGAGATGGGTCTGGAATGGGTGGAGATGGGTCTGGAATGGGTGGGATGGGTCTGGAAAGGGTGGGAATGGGTCTGGAATGGGTGGAGATGGGTCTGGAATGGGGGGATGGGTCTGGAATGGGTGAAGATGGGTCTGGGATAGGTGGGAATGGGTCTGGAATGGGTGGGATGGGTCTGGAATGAGTGTGATGGGTCTGGAATGGGTGGGATGGGTCTGGAATGGGTGGGGATGGGTCTGGAATGGGTGGAGATGAAGAAAGTAAAAGTGGGGTTACATAATGAACAAGAAGTACACACACACACACACACACACACACACACACACACACACACACACACACACACACACACACACACACACACACACATACACACACACACACACACACACACACACACATAGAAAATAAACACAGACATGCACACACACAAAAACGCCTACAACGCTTATACAACCATAAACACACACACACACACACACACACACACACACACACACACACACACCTCATACATGTAAACCACACACCTGGTCTTACTTAATGCCCCTCTCAGCTTTGTATCTTTTAGGTGTTTGGAAAGCTCTCATCCACGGCCTTCCTCTCACCCTTTCACATTTAGAGTTTTTAGAGCTCTGTGGATCATCTCAAAGCTCTACAAGTCATCTCTAAGCTCAGTCAATCATCTCAAAGCTCTATCAATCATCCTAAAGCTCCACAAATCGTCTATAGGCTTTTTAATCATCTCAAAATCGAATCTGTTTTCAAATTTTCGACTACGCGGACGCGCAAAATATCCACATTGATCAGTTTCGTAATTTCAACACAAATTTCCTTTAAGACAGAAAAATATTATGTGAAAATATCCTTATTAATATTTCAAGTATTTAAAAGGCAAATTAATACTTCAAACTTGCCAAAAATAGTGAAAATGCAGTTTCCAAGACCCGCCATCTTTCCACAGTGAGATACTGTTTGTGTTTCCTGTTTGCTATTACACCAGAG
>NC_136990.1:2127274-2132274 GCF_032717465.1 Coenobita brevimanus
TACTCCTTTCACCTTAACTTGGCCCAGATTTTCGTCCTTTGGCAGCTTATTTCACGTAGCTCAGTGGCAGAAAAAGACAATACTACGGCTCTACATCCTTCCTATAGCACTTCTTCGTGACTAGCATTATTCTCAGCACTGGAGATAGAGGGAATGTTTACGCCAAGTTAGAGTGAGCAGACTATAGTTAAAACCAATGAACTAAGCATGGCCTTCAGTAATTCGATCCAGTGTGCTCGATCTCTGTCTGCCCATTGTCCGTCCGCTTCCGTCCTATCATCCATTTGGTCCCCTTTGATTCGCGTCCCGAATTACGTGTATTGATTGTGTTCGCTTCCTGTCATTGTGTGTGTGTGTGTGTGTGTGTGTGTGTGTGTGTGTGTGTGTGTGTGTTTGTGTGTGTGTGTGTGTGTGTGTGTGTTCTACCTTCTCCATTTACAATAGTCTCTCTCTCTGTCTCTCTTTCTCTCTCTCTCTCTCTCTCTCTCTCTCTCTCTCTCTCTCTCTCTCTCTCTCTCTCTCTCTCTGTCTCTCTTTCTCTCTCTCTCTCTCACTTTAAATTCTTAATATATTTTCTTTTCTTCCTCTCTGTCTTGAATATCCTCTTTCTTTCCTTCTCTCTCTCTCTCTCTCTCTCTCTCTCTCGCTCTCTCTCTCTCTCTCTCAATTTAATTTCCAAATGTTCTTTCTTCCTTATTCTTCTTCGTCTTAAATATCCTCTTCCTTACTTCCCACTATCTTTAATATCCTCACCTTGTCCTTCCCACTATCTTTAATTTTCTCTCTTATCTCTCTTCTCCCAAACCCACTGCCTCACTACACTAATTTTAACACAGGCAAGAGTCAACATAGGAACTGCATTGTGTGTGTGATGACTGGGACGTTTGTGGTGGAGGAATTGGATTATACCCCTGTTATGTTCTCTCTCTCTCTCTCTCTCTCTCTCTCTCTCTCTCTCTCTCTCTCTCTCTCTCTCTCTCTCTCTCTCTCTCTCTTTATTGTCTTATATCTTTGTCACTCATCCTCCAGGTATATCTATCTCTATCTGTCTATCTATCTATCTGCCTGTCTATCTATCTATCTATCTCTTCATCTGTCCGTCTTTTTCATCTCTCTCTCTCTCTCTCTCTCTCTCTATCTATCTATCTATCTATCTATCTATCTCACTATCTCTATCTATCTATCTATCTCACTATCTCTATCTATCTATCTATCTCACTATCTCTATCTATCTATCTACCTTTCTGGCTGGCTGTTTGTCAGCTCTGTCTGTCTGTCTATCCATCCCCCCCCTCTCTCTCTCTCTCTCTCTCTCTCTCTCTCTCTCTGTGATTCCAAGCTCCCATTTCTTACTATCAGTGCTTTTGTTTATCAGTAACAAATAATACGTGAATCTTCTTTCTTTTAGCGTTGGTGGATCTGAAGGGTTAAGAAAGAGCGCTGGGGAGATAGGGAGGAGGGTGAGGGGGTTGGAGGGGAGCGAGGGAGGAGAGAGGAGGAGGAGGAAGAAGGCGAGAGAGATGGAGAGGGGAGGAAGGAAGAATGAAAGGGGGAGAGATGACAGGATCTGGGGGAAGGAATTTAAATGAGATGAAGGGGGTGAGGGAGGGGAGGGATGTGGAAGGAGAGAAGAGGAGAGGAGGGGAGAAAAAAGAGTGGAAGAGGAGGAAAGAGGGAAAGAGATTTGTGACAGCTTCCCGCCTTCGAGTCACGCGCGATCGCCAAAATCATTGTTTGTTATTTTTCTGACACTCCCTGGACCTTCCCCTACCTAATGCAAATAGAAATAGGTCAATATATATTACTGTTCTCTTGAAAAAAAAATCAACAGACACACACACACACACACACACACACACACACACACGCAGGTAACTCAACAAGACAGGTTTATGCAACACGTGATCATGCTAATCACCTTGCATATTACCCACCTCAGCCACAGAGCACCTTGCATTCAATAATCGAGGGTGGTGTGGTGTGGTGTGGTGGTGTGGTGTGGTGTGGTGGTGGTATTTGATAATGGTATGGTGGTGGGATAGTGAGGTGTGGATGTGGTGACGGTGTGGTGGTGTGGTGGTGTGGTGGTGGTATGTGATGATGGTGTGATGATGTGGTGGTGTCGTGGTGGGGTAGAGAGGTGTGGATATGGTGGTGGAGTGGTATGTGGTGGTGGTGTGGTGTGGATGTTGTGATAGTGATATGGTGTGGTGTGGTGTGGTGTGGTATACAACTTGTACTGTGGTGGTGTGGGTGATGAAGTGAATGGTTGATGTGTAGTGGTATGGTGTTGTGGTGTGGCTCTACATCCATTCCACAGCACTTCTTCGTGACTAGCACCTTATTCCAGTGTTAATCTTTTCTTACTAGTCAGCATTCAAGATGGAGAGATGGTAATTTTATGCCAAGTTAGAGTGAAAAGAGTATAGATAATGATGATGATGATGATGGTGATGATGATGATGATGATGATGATGATGATGATGATGGTGATGGTGATGATGATGATGGTGATGGTGATGGTGATGGTGATGGTGATGGTGATGGTGATGATGGTGATGATGATGGTGATGATGGTGATGATGATGGTGATGATGGTGATGGTGATGGTGATGATGATGGTGATGGTGATGGTGATGGTGATGATGGTGATGATGGTGATGATGATGGTGATGATGATGGTGATGATGGTGATGATGATGGTGATGATGATGGTGATGATGGTGATGGTGATGGTGATGATGGTGATGGTGATGATGATGGTGATGATGGTGATGATGATGGTGATGATGATGGTGATGATGGTGATGGTGATGATGATGGTGATGATGGTGATGATGATGGTGATGATGATGGTGATGATGATGGTGATGATGATGATGATGATGATGATGATGATGATGATGATGATGATGGTGATGGTGGTGATGGTGATGATGATGATGATGGTGATGGTGATGATGGTGATGATGGTGATGGTGATGGTGATGATGATGATGATGATGGTGATGATGGTGATGATAAAATACTTGGCAGACGATTGTAAAAGAATACGAAATATTTCTCTCTCTCTCTCTCTCTCTCTCTCTCTCTCTCTCCTTGGGGCATTGATGTAAAAGAAATTCGCAACGTCATTGAGTACAGTGACCACCTACTCCCCCCCCCTCTCTCTCTCTCTCTCTCTCTCTCTCAATAAATGCATTATCCGAATCAAGGTCCTAATTCTGTTCACTCTCTCTCTCTCTCTCTCTCTCTCTCTCTCTCTCTCTGCAGGAAGAGGAAAGGAGGAGGGGGGGGAAGGAGAGGGTGTGGTTTAGCTGGAGAGAAGAAGTAAAGAAAAGAGGAAAAACTGTTGAGAGAGAGAGAGAGAGAGAGAGAGAGAGAGAGAGAGAGAGAGAGATCCGGGAAAGCTAGCCTGAGACAAAAAAGACTATGCACATAACTCCATCATAGAGAAGAAGAAAATATACGAAAAAAGGAGAGTGGAGAAAAATGAGAGAGAGAGAGAGAGAGAGAGAGAATATAAAAATAGTTTACACAGGGAATAAAGCACACACACACACACACACACACACACACACACACACACACACACACACACACACACACACACACAGAAACGGAATAAGAGAGAGAGAGAGAGAGAGAGACCACACACACCTTTCCAATTATCCTGGTCCAATTTGAAATGGGAAAATGGTTACTTCTTTAATAATATACAGAGAATCACAGAAAGGGTAAAGCTGACTCCCTTTCGTCCTCTCTCTCTCTCTCTCTCTCTCTCTCTCTCTCTCTCTCTCTCTCCTCATCTTTTTCTCTCACCATCAAATTTTTCCTCCTTCTTATCTCCCCTTTTTCTCCCCCCCCTTCTCCTCCTCATCCCTCCCCCTCCCTCTCCCTCCCTCATCCTTTCCCTTCCCTCTCATTCACCCCTCTCTCTCCCCCCCCCTCTCTCTCTCCCTCTCCCACCCCTCACCTTCCCTCATCCTTTCCCCTCCCTCACCCCACTCCCTTTCACCTCTCTCCCTCCTTCTCTCCCTCCCTCCCTCTCCTCCTCCTCCTCCTTCTCCCTTCCCTCTCCCTGTTTACTTACTAGCCGGACAAATCTTGGGTCAGAGTGATGGCCGAATTTGGGTGAGTGAACAGAGAGAGAGAGAGAGAGAGAGAGAGAGAGAGAGAGAGAGAGAGAGAGAGAGAGAGAGAGGGAGAGAGAGAGAGTCCGCAAGTGAAGCAAGGGAGAGGGGGTTGGGGGGAGTGCAGCCTGATGACCAAAACGAGGAGGGGAGTAAAAACGATAAAGATAACCGTAATAATAATAATAATAATAATAATAAAAATGATGATGATGATAATAATAATAATAATAATAATAACAATAATAATAACAATAACAACTAAAATGGCACTCAGTAGAGCGCATACCTCCGCCAAGGCCCCACCTGCAGTTCCATTTAATTCCGTCGAGTCTAATCCAATATGGCAAGAGACACCCCCTATAATAGCATATTTAAATCCGCCAGATCCGTAATTGTAGCTGGATCCGCGCCAGACTGTACACATTCGTAGGCACCAACATGCTAAATAGGCCTGAGTTTTGTCATCCAGATCCAGGCAATATTCACTGAAACATTGACGAAAATGTTGACAAAGGCCCCGTCTGGCAGTGTTAAAGAAAGTGACAAACAATTCCTGGCACCGCACCTTTATCCGGATCCACACCTTCATCCGGATCCGCACCTTTATCCGGATCCGCACCTTTATCCGGATCCGCACCTTTATCCGGATCCGCGCCTTTATCCGGATCCGCACCTTTATCCGGATCCGCACCTTTATCCGGATCCGCACCTTTATCCGGATCGGCAGCAAAATGTAATGGAGGGTATTCTGCACCAAGGCACATTCTTACACCAAGTGTCGTGGAAATACGGCCAGTAGTTTTGGTGTAATCTTGCTGACAAACCAACACACACACACACAAACGGACAGGGGTGAAAACATTA
>NC_136990.1:2134774-2137274 GCF_032717465.1 Coenobita brevimanus
AAAATATTTTTCCTGTTTGTTTTGAGAGAGAGAGCACGAATAAGTGTTTATATTTGGAAGAGGATACGTTGCTATTATCTGTCTGTCTGTCTGTCTGTCTGTCTGTCTCTCTCTCTCTCTCTCTCTCTCTCTCTCTCAGAGCAAAAGTGAATTAAATGAGAGAGAAAATAATTATACCGTCAGATGTAATTAGTCATGTTAAAGGTCCCTATTTTTTGTGAGGGAGATGAGGATGATGGTGGGGTATCTCTCTCTCTCTCTCTCTCTCTCTCTCTCTCTCTCTCTCTCCTTGTTCCTGGGTAATCTAACGTACCCAGCAATTTACTCCTATCTCTAATTTTCCTCCCTCTCTCTCTCTCTCTCTCTATCTATCTATCTATCTATTTATTTATCATTTAATATCAAAGCCAAACCACTTAAAAAGAATTGTATGGTCTGCCTGGTTTCTCTCTCTCTCTTTCTCTCTCTCTCTCTCTCTCTCTCTCTCTCTCTCTCTCCCTCTCTCTCTCTCTGCCAGACAAAGAAAAAGAAAGTTAAATTGGCAACGTTGAAAAGGGTTGGAAAAAGGATGATTTGGCAACGCTGTAAGAGGAGTGGTAGTTGCGTGTGTGTGTGTGTGTGTGTGTGTGTGTGTGTGTGCGGTTTAGAGAAAGGTGTGAATTATGTGCGTGTGCGTGCATGTGAGTGAATGAGTGTGGTGAGGGAAAGTGTTTGAGTAGAAGATATTTTGCGTGTGTGTGTGTGTGTGTGTGTGTGTGTGTGTGTGTGAGAGAGAGAGAGAGAGAGAGAGAGAGAGAGAGAGAGAGAGAGAGAGAGTAATTTGATTTGACTGCATAAAGAATACGTAAAGGCTGCATTTTCGTCACTTAAGCAAGCTCCTTAACACCTATTCCATAGCGATTCATTTTTGGATTGAAGATGATTTTTTTTACTTTATCTACAAAGATTATGAAACTCTTAGATAATCGTAAGGTGTAATAAACAAAATAAATCGCTTAAGAAATGGTGTTAGGGAGGGGTGAGGGTGGTGTGGGTGGGATGGTCATAACACCGGAAGTGAGACCGGAAATTCAGCGCACTTTGGACACACCTGCCTCACACACCTGCCTCACACACCTGCTCACATACCTGCCTCACACACCTGCCTCACACACCTGCCTCACACACCTGCTCACACACCTGCCTCACACACCTGCCTCACACACCTGCCTCACACACCTGCCTCACACACCTGCCTCACACACCTGCCTCACACACCTGCCTTCACACACCTGCCTTCACACACCTGCCTCACCTCACCTGCCTCACACACCTGCCTCACCTCACACACCTGCCTCACACACCTGCCTCACCTCACACACCTGCCTCATTCACCTGCCACTGCTTCTCAAATTCATATCCCATTCACTAATCTTACTAAACATATACACAGCCTTCTTGCTCTCGTCTCTCTCTCCTTCTCTCTCTCTCTCTCTCTCTCTCTCTCTCTCTCTCAATAATTATTCTCGTACTCTCTCGCTACTTCTCTTACTCTCTCAAGCACCTTTCTTACTTTCATTCTCTCTCTCTCTCTCTCTCTCTCTCTCTCTCTAACTCACCTGTCCTGCTCACCTGGTCATCCTTAATCTTTCACCTCACCCTCAAGATCCTACTCTGTCTTACGCATTCCTTACTATCTATCTATCTATCTATTGCCAGACGCCTCAATCCCGTTCGGGGTGGCCACAAACAAATCGCCTCCACGTCGCCCTGTCCCCCGCCATTTCACTGCCCCTCTCCCAACTCACACCCTCCTCTCTCATATACCTCTCCAACTTCGCTGTTTTTGTTTTGCTGACTCATTCCTACCTCCTCACGTCTGCCTAACCCCCATCTGCCTCACCCACACATCCCTGCCTCACCCTAATCCTGCCTCACCTTCATCCTGCCTCATCTCCACCCTGTCTCACCCTCGCTCTGCTTCATCTAACACCCCTGCCTCACCCTCACCTTGCCTCACCCAAATTCTGCCTCAACCACACCCCTGCCTCACCCTAATCCTGCCTCACCTTCATCCTGCCTCACCCTACACCTCTGCTTCACCCCACACCCCTGCCTAACCCACACCCTGCCTCACCCCACACTCTGCCTCACCCCCCACTCTGCCTCACCCCCACCCCTGCCTAACCCACACTCTGCCTAACCCACACTCTGCCTAACCCACACCCCTGCCTCACCCCTGTCGCCGTACCTACCTTCTGTGCACCTGCCGCTTCCGTTCAAACCCCAGGGCCTGTACTCTAGTCGCTCCCTAACACCACTTCCTTGGCGACTTATTTAAGAGGCACAAGGTTAATATCCTTTTGTATGTTATTTATGCAGAGTATGACGATATTGGAAGGATTTATGTAACACAGAGGAGGACAGTAGGATATGTGCTTGGGTCTCTGAACTACTCATCGCTCCCTAACAACTCTACCTTGGCGATTTATTTTGGAGACTAGGTTAATATCCTTTTGTA
>NC_136990.1:2142274-2147274 GCF_032717465.1 Coenobita brevimanus
CATCCACTGCCCATATATATATATATATATTCTTAATGTTTTCTATATATATACTAAGAGAGGTGAAAGAGAGGTGAAAGAGAGGTGAATGGGAGGTGAAAGAGAGGTGAATGAGAGGTGAATGAGAGGTGAAAGAGAGGTGAAAGAGAGGTGAAAGAGAGGTGAATGAGAGGTGAAAGAGAGGTGAAAGAGAGGTGAAAGAGAGGTGAATGAGAGGTGAATGAGAGGTGAAAGAGAGGTGAATGAGAGGTGAATGAGAGGTGAAAGAGAGGTGAAAGAGAGGTGAAAGAGAGGTGAAAGAAAGGTGAGAGAGAGATGAAAGAGAGGTGAAAGAGAGGTGAAAGAGAGGTGAAAGAGAGGTGAAAGAGGGGTGAAAGAGAGGTGAATGAGAGGTGAGAGAGAGGTGAAAGAGAGGTGAAAGAGAGGTGAAAGAGAGGTGAAAGAGGGGTGAAAGAAAGGTAAAAGAAAGGTGAAAGAGAGGCAGTGTGAGTGGTGAGTAGAGAGAGAGGTGTGTGAGAGAGAGGTGAGAGAGAGGCAGCAGATGTGGAAGGTGAGTCCAGGGAGATGTGTGAAAGAGAGAGAGTTCACAAATTTTCTCTTCTTTCAGGTGATGGAGTGAGTTGGATTCTCGAGACGTTCATCGTACCTTCAGATCATCAGAGCCGCCACATCCACCCTCCCAACCTCCCTGTAAACACCCTGCCATACCCTCCCTGTACCTGCCTACCTACCTTCCACACCATCTCTGCCTCCCCACCTTACCCACCCTGCCTGCCAAACTCCCTACACTACCCTCCTTATATCCCCACAAGCCTCCCTTACCTACGCACCTACCTGCCTCACTTTCCATGTCTCCCTAGTTCGTCCACATTTCCTGCCAAATTCTGACTACCTACCTGCCTACCTACCTGCTCACTATCCTACCTACCTCACTCTCCCTCTCTATCTAGTGCATCCACCCTGCTCGCCACACCCTCCTCCCCCACCACACCACACCACACCACCACAAACCTGTTCCCGACCCGCCCTACAGCATCTTTCATTGAGGACTGTCTCCTGTCTGTCTCATCTCTTACTGTTGCGTCTTTATTTCCTGTACTTCCCAGCATTTATTTCTCACACCTATTTCCATACTATCTTTCACGCTGTACTTCCCACGCTTGTATCTCTCATATCTGTATTTCTCGTAACTCATTTCCATCGCTGCCTCGTCTGTTTTACCTGTATTCCCGTCTAATTTCCCTCTTCTCAAATACCATCTTTTCTCGCACACCTGTTTCTTAATCTAATCAGCACACCTGCCGCTCCACCTGACCATCAACACCTGTGCTGCCTTTTAATCAATCGCTTCCGTATTTCTTCCCTCATCCAGCACTTGTACTTCCGTCCATTTAACACACCTGTCTTATCATCTGGCCTCTCACCTGGTCTAGAGTCTGGTCAATACACCTTCACCGCCACACCTGTCCACACACACACACACACACACACACACACACACACACCATGGATCACAACCCCCTGATTCAGCCATATTACTGACGCCCCGAGCTTTTGTTTTTGTGAATTGCCTCCTCCTCCTTCTCCTTCTCCTTCCCCTTCCTCCCTTCCTCCTCCTCCTCTTCCTCCTCCTCCTCCTCCTCCTCCTCTTCCTCCTTCTCCTCTTCCTCCTTCATTTTCATCTTCTACCTTATATTCTTCCTCATTTTCTTTCCTTCTATTCCTTTTTCTTTTACCTCCCTCTTTCCATCCTGGTTCCTCTGCTTCTTCTTCTTCTCCTACTACTCCCTTCCTCCTCTCCTCTTCCTCCCTCTCTTCCTCCTTAATCCCCCTCCCCTTCCTCCTCCTCCTCCTCCTCCTTCCTCGTCCCTACCCCTCTTCCTTCTTTTGGTCCCCCTCTTCCTTTCTCCTTTCTCTCCCCTCCTCCTTCTTGTTCTTCTGCTTCTTCTCCTTCTCTCCCATTCTCCTCCCTCTCCTCCTTTCTCTCTCCTCCTTTCCCTCTTTCCCCCTCTCTCTTCTCCCCCTTCCTCCTCCCTTTTCTCCCTTTTCAGTCCCCGTCTGCCTCTCATTTTCCTCTTCCCCCTCCCCTTCCTTCTTCTTCATTCTCCCTCTTTCGTCTCCCTCTCCTCTCACTCCTCCTCTTCCTCTTTCTCCTATTTTCAGACCCCTCCTTCTCCCCTTTCTCCTCCTTTCTCCGCCTCTCCTCCTCCTCCTCCTCCTCCTCCTTCTTCTCCCTTCCTCAATCTCAGCAAGCAAAGCCCCTCTTCTCTCAATAATTCCTTCTCTCAGTCATTCCTCTCCTTCCTCCCCCTCTCTCCTCCTGCTTCCTCCTCCTCCTGCTTCCTCCTACTCCTCCTCCTCCTTCTTCCTCCTCCTTCCTCCTCCTCCTTCTTCCTCCTCCTCCTCCCTACCCCAATCTCAGCAAGCAAAGCCCCTCTTCTCTCAATAACCATCTGGCCTCTTCCTTCACATCATTCCCTTCCTTCTCCCTCTCCTCCTCTCTCCCCCTCTCCTCCTCCTCCTCTCTCCCCCTCTTCTCCTCCTCCTCCTCCTCCTCTCTCCCTCTCCTCCTCCTCCTCCTCCTCCTCCCTCCTCCCTCCTCCTTCCTCCTCCTCCCTCCTCCTTCCTCCTCCTTCCTACCCCTTCTGGCCACGTAAGTGTGGTCCCCAGAACTCAACCCGTACCAAATTACAAGAGGCGTTTGTTCCATTAAAACCAGGTTGTGTTATCGTCCTGGTGCAGCCTCGGGGGGAAGCGGTAGGGAGCGAGAGAGGGAGAGGGAGAGAGAGAGAGAGAGAGAGAGAGAGAGGGGGGCAGATAGAAAGGTAGATATAGATGGATAGGTAGGTTGAAAGACAGACAGACAGATAGATAGACAGAGAGAGAGAGAGAGAGAGAGAGAGAGAGAGCACTAATATAAAGCGAAATAGGATACTGAAATATAGGCCGCTAAAAAGACAATTACGATAGATAGATAGATAGATAAACAGAGAGAGAGAGAGAGAGACAGACAGACAGACAGACAGACAACTAGACAGGCAGAGAGAGAGAGAGAGAGAGAGAGAGAGAGAGAGCATGGTAAAGACAGAAAACATGACAAGGCAACAAAAACAATACAAAAACACACGAAGACAATAGCTGGTGTGGAAAGAAAAGAGAAAGACAAGAGTGAGACAGACAGACAGACAGAGAGAGAGAGAGAGAGAGACTTAGTGCCTGGTGAAGACAGAAAAGACAAAAAGACAATAAAAACAATAGAAAAACAAGATCTAAACAAGAGGGAGTGTGGAAAGAAACAAAAAAATTACAGTAGCCAGTGACAGAAGAGATAGTGACGCAACAGGAGAGATAGTGAAGCAACAGGAGAGACAGTGAAGCAACAGGAGAGAGAGCGAAGCAACAGGAGAGACAGTGAAGCAACAGGAGAGACAGTGAAGCAACAGAGGAGATAGTGAAGCAACAGGAGAGATAGTGAAGCAACAGGAGAGACAGTGAAGCAACAGAGGAGATAGTGAAGCAACAGGAGAGACAGTGAAGCAACAGAGGAGATAGTGAAGCAACAGGAGAGACAGTGAAGCAACAGGAGAGACAGTGAAGCAACAGAGGAGATAGTGAAGCAACAGGAGAGATAGTGAAGCAACAGGAGAGACAGTGAAGCAACAGGAGAGACAGTGAAGCAACAGGAGAGACAGTGAAGCAACAGGAGAGATAGTGAAGCAACAGGAGAGACAGTGAAGCAACAGGAGAGATAGTGAAGCAACAGGAGAGACAGTGAAGCAACAGGAGAGATAGTGAAGCAACAGGAGAGACAGTGAAGCAACAGGAGAGACAGTGAAGCAACAGGAGAGACAGTGACGCAACAGGAGAGATCGTGAAGCAACAGGAGAGACAGTGAAGCAACAGGAGAGATAGTGAAGCAACAGGAGAGACAGTGAAGCAACAGAAGAGACAGTGAAGCAACAGAAGAGATAGTGAAGCAACAGGAGAGACAGTGAAGCAACAGGAGAGATAGTGAAGCAACAGGAGAGACAGAAATCACCTCACTCTCATTCATAATTACATTTTCTCATATATTCTCACTCTCAGACACCTTCACTCTCATTACACATTCTTATACATTTTCACAGACTCTGGACTCTAAAGGTACACTCACTTTCATTGTTGCAAAATCCAGTTCCAAACGCTCATTTTCAGACTCTCTCTCACATCTCACCCTGTTCATCACGTCACTCTCAAACTCTCTCACTTTCTCAGGCATTCCACTCTCTCACACACTCACACGCACACTGCACTCTCAGGACACACTCACACACTGCACTCACACCCACCGCACCCTGAGAAACAGCGAGGTGACGTGGGGATAGGAGGTCAGAGTACCGTATACCCCATCTCATTTTACCTGTCCACACCTTTCCCACAACCTCTCTCTCTATCTCCTCCTAACCTTACCTACTTGTCCCTATCCACACCCTCCCTACAGCCTCCTAACCCCCTCTACCTCCCTGTAGCTCTATCCACTCTCTCCTCAGTCTCCTAACCTCCTCTCTCCTCTCCACACTCTCTTACAGCATCCTAACACCCACTCCCTCTCTCGGCACTCTCCCTCATACCCCACTAGCTTCCCCTCTCTGTCTCCCTGTCCACACTATCCCCACACCCTCCTATCCACACCCTACCCACACCCTCCTATCCACACCCTCCCCACACCCTCCTATCCACACCCTCCCCACACCCTCCTGTCCACACTCTCCCCTCACCCTCCTATCCACACCCTCCCAACACCCTCCTATCCACACCCTCCCCACACCCTCCTCTCCACACTATCCCCACACCCTCCTGTCCACACTCTCCCCTCACCCTCCTATCCACACCCTCCCCACACCCTCCTGCCCACACCCGAGCCCCAACACAACTCTCCCTCTGATCCACCCTTCCCTGTCAATCAACCCACACCCTACCCTGCCCTCCCAGCTCCCAGACCTTCACGGACGCTAAGAGAG
>NC_136990.1:2152274-2167274 GCF_032717465.1 Coenobita brevimanus
ACTCCTGGACCAACCCAGACCAGTGACCTTTGCCCTGTTGACGGACCACGGGAGAAGAAGGGTGTCGAGAGGCCGTGAGAAGTCTAGGGACCGATTCGCGGGCCTAATCTTGGGGGAGAAGACCAGGGGGAGACCGAAAGACAACCTCCCTAGAGACAGAAGCAAAGAAATCCTACGTCGACAAAGAAGCAGGGACAAGTTACTAGGTAGAGAGGTGGAAAAGCAGGATGAAACCCCTGGAAACCCACAAGGGAAGTTCTCAAGCCATAAACTGGAGGAGAAGGGGCAAGAGAACAGGAAAGTGACGAAGCAAAACACCTACATCTTCCAGAATGGCCGGGGAAGCAAGATTGTTGAGAGGCGACAGGAGGCGGAGGCGGTAAATCGCTTGAACAGATCTATTGAAAATCTTGACTATTCCAGGGTGGCTGATGACATAAGCCCACAGCGAGAGGACGAGGACAGCCACTATACCGAGATCTGTGACTACAACCTCGAGGACAAGAGGACGAGAGGGGAGCAAGGGAGGGAGAAGAGGAAGTCAACAGGGGACCATGAGGGAAGCCAAAACGAGGAGAATACAAATGATAATACGCTGAGCTTCACCCTGCTCAAGAAAGACATAGGCGGGTACTACGTGACACTGCCTGGCTTTGAGATCCCGAAGACAGACGCTGAGAATCTTTACAATGATCACAACAGGAGCTACGATTCTCTCTGTTAGTCACCTATCAACAGTGTAGCTATGATTCCCTCTGTTAGCTACCTACAAACAGTATAGCCATGATTCTGTTGGCTACTTGTTAACAGTATTACCTTCACATGCCACCACTTGGATCCACTGACATTATTTTTCGCTGCCATTCACTTTACCCAATGCAGGATTTAGCGAGTTTATGGTGCTAGTCACGAAGAAGTGCAGCGAGAAGGATATATAGAGCATTGTCCTCTCCTGCCTCTTACCTACGTGAAATAAGCTGCAAAAATGACGAAAAAAATCAGCCAGGATGAAGTGAATGGAGTATAGGTGATTTGATTCAGGTTATGGGACACTTTTGGAGCTGGAGGGGTTGAGAGAGAGAGAGAGAGAGAGAGAGAGAGAGAGAGTGAGAGAGAGAGATCACCCCTTCACATCGAGAGCTATTTCTCAGCCAAAATTAAATCGCTTGTTGGTAAAAAAAGTAAAAAAAATAATGTCATTGAATTAAAGGAAATAGAGTAAGATATTGACTCGTATCCTCATCGATTAAGGAAGCTCCCTAGCACCTTTTCCTAGGCGATTTAGTTTGCTTATTACACCGTACTGTCCTATTCTGTGGCATATAAATCCAACATCACCATACTCTGCATAAATATGTACAAAAGGATATTAATCAGTCATATCTAAAAATAAATCGCTAAGCTAGAGGTGTTAGGGTGCTTCCTAACACCTTTTCCTAAGCGATTTGGTTTGCTTATTACACCTTACTGTCCTGTTCATTGTTACATAAATCTTTGCTTTGCATAAATAACGTACAAAAGTATATTAACCAGCCATATCTAAAAATAAATCGCTAAGGAATAGGTGTTAGGGAGCTTCCTTAACCGAAGAGGATACGAGACGAAGGGCGGAAGTCCCGTGCGGTTATGAAGGTTGCTAACACCTTTTCCTTACCGATTTATTCTGCTTCCTTACTATATTGTGTGTTATTCATGCAATCTATATAGACATTGAAAAGACATAGGAAGCAAAGCAGAGGATTTTGAGTAGTCTAGAGAATAAATCGCTAAGGAAGAGGTGTTAGGGAGCTACTTATACCTGAAAAAGACAGACAGTATTGGCTTCCTGTATATAAGCAGCCAGGTGTGTTAATTATTTACGTAACACCTTTCCCTAAGCGATTTATTAGCTATGTTAATAATTTACCGGTACGTGTGTAGTTTTAAAGCACCCTAACACCTTTTCCTAAGCGATTTATTAGGTATGTTAATTTACGTGTCCCCTTCAAGCACCCTAACACCTTTTCCTAAGCGATTTATTAGGTATGTTAATAATTTACCGGTACGTGTGTAGTTTTAAAGCACCCTAACACCTTTTCCTAAGCGATTTATTAGGTATGTTAATTTACGTGTCCCCTTCAAGCACCCTAACACCTTTTCCTATGCTATTTACTACGTATGTTAATAACTTACATGTGTCTTAAAGCACCTTAACACCTTTCCCTGTCCGATTTATTAGGTATGTTGATAATTTACGTGTGTCTTAAAACACCCTAACACCTTTTCCTAAGCGATTTATTTTGCTAATTACACCTTACTGTCCTACTACGCCTGTGTATATAATCAACCACTTATGTTAATTTGTTACGTGTGTAATCTTAAACCACCTTAACACCTTTCCCTAAGCGATTCATTTTGCTTATTACACCTTACTGTCCTATTCTGTGTTATGTGCATATTCTTAAAGCACCCTAACATCTTTTCCTAAGCGATTTATTTTGATGTTTACACCATACTGTCCTATTCTGTGTTATGTGCGTATTCTTAAAGCACCTTAACACCTCTTCCTAAGCGATTTATTTTGATTATTACACCATACTGTCCTATTCTGTGTTATGTGCGAATTCTTAAAGCACCTTAACACCTTTTCCTAAGCGATTTATTTTGATTTTTACACCTTACTGTCCTATTCTGTTATGTGCGTATTCTTAAAGCACCTTAACACCTTTTCCTAAGCGATTTATTTCGTATATATAAATGACGAGTGTATTATTAAACACGTCAGGTCAAGTCTCTCCTTAATTAGATTCTCTCTCTCTCTCTCTACCTACCTACCTACCTATCTAAGCAATCACAGAGAATCACACAACAGGGCTTTATTTCAAGTCACATGAGAGATTCCCTAACACCTGTTCTCTAGCGATTTATTTTGCACATTTCCCCTTAATTTCACGCCTTAATTTCGCACCTTAAATTCACACCTTAAATTCGCACCTTAATTTCGCACCTTAAAGTCGCAGCTTAATTTCGCACCTTAAATTCGCACCTTAAATTCGCACCTTAAATCCGGACCTTAATTATCCGTATTACACCTTAATTATATGCTCTTAACCTTGTCTTATTATCGAATTAATTTGCAATACTAACCTGCAAAAGAGATATTGAGATTAGCTAAAAAAAATAAATCGCTAAGGAAAAGGTGTTAAGGACTCCAGAGAGCAATAAGTCGACTCAAATTTGTAAATATATAGGTGTGTATTACCGTCAGTTAAGGAAGCTCCCTAACACCTCTTCCTTAGCTATTTATTTTTAGATATGGCTGGTTAATATCCTTTTCTACGTTATTTGTGCAGAGTATGGCGATATTGGAAGGATTTATATAACACAGAAGAGGACATTAAGATGTAAAAAGAAAACTAAATCGCTTAGGAAAAGGTGTTAGGGAGTAATAAGTAAAATAAATCGCTTAGGGAAAAGTGTTATGGAGAAATAAGTAAAATAAATTGCATAGGGAAAGGCGTTAATACCCTTTTGTTCTCTATGTGTGTAAAGTGAGGCGATATTAGAATAAAAATACTTAACACAAGACAGTAAGATAAGCAAACTAAATCGCTTAGAAAGAGATGTTAGGGAGCTTCCTTAACTGAAACTACAGGACATTAACTCATACTCTAATCGGGTAAGGAAGCTCCCTAACACCATTTACTTAGCTATTTATTTTTGAATATGGCGATAGAGGAAGGATTTATATAACACAGAAGAGGACAGTGAGATAAAATAAATCATTTAGGAAGAGGTGTTAGGGAGTACAGGAAAGGCTTTGGGCATCCGAATTTTGCTTGCAGTTAGCTGTGACGATGATTGTTGGACAGAATAAGTTCCTGATTGATATACCTTACGACCGGCAGTGTGGTGTAAATAATCTCATGTTTTTTTACCATAGAAGACGAGGAAAAATACGAGGAGAATCAGGAAAGAAGGAAAATTAAGGAGAAAATCTGATAAAAAGAGGAAGAAGAGGAATAATATGGAGAGTGGGTAGGAAAGTTTTTTATAACAGGAAAAGAGGAAGACTAAGAAGAGAAAAAGAGGAAAAGAGGAAGAGTAAGAAAAAAGAGAAAAGGAGGAAATGTAAGAAAAAAGTAAAGGAGAAAAAGAGGAAAAGTAAGAGAAATGAAAAAGAGAAGAGGAAAGTAAGAAAAAAAGAGAAAAAGAAGAAAACTGAGAAAAAAGAGAAAACTAAAAAGAAAAAGAAAAAGAGAAAAAGAGGAAAAATAAGAAAAAAGAGAAAAAGAGAAAAAATAAGAAAAAAGAGAAAAAGAGGAAAAATAAGAAAAAAGAGAAAAAGAGAAAAAATAAGAAAAAAGAGAAAAAGAGAAATAATAAGAAAAAAGAGAAAAAGAGAAATAATAAGAAAAAAGAAAAAGAGAAATAATAAGAAAAAAGAAAAAGAGGAAAAATAAGAATAAAGAGAGAGAAAAAGAGGAAAAATAAGAAAGAAAAAGAGGAAAAATAAGAATAAAGAGTAAAAGAGGAAAACTAAAAAAAAGAAAGAAAAAGAGACGAGGAAGAATAAGAAAAAGGAAAAGAGAAAAAGAGGAAAGTAAGAAAGAAGTGAAAGAAAAGATGAAAAATAAGAATAAAGAGAGAGAAGAAGAGGAAAAATAAGAATAAAGAGAAAAAAAAAGAGGAAAAATAAAAATAAAGAGAAAAAGAGGAAAAATAAGAATAAAGAGAGAGAAAAAGAGGGAAAATAAGAATAAAGAGAGAGAAAAAGAGGAAAAATAAGATTAAAGAGAGAGAAAAAGAGGAAAAATAAGATTAAAGAGAGAGAAAAATAAAAATATATATAAATAAGGAGAGAGAAAAAGAGGAAAAATAAGAAAAAAGAGAGAAAAGAGGAAAACTAAGGAAAAAAGAGGAAAAATAAGAATAAAGAGAGAGAGATTAGAGATGAAAAATAAGAAAATAGAAAAAGAGAGAGAAAGAAAAAATGCAATAAAAACAGAAAGAATGAACAACAAGAAAAACGTCTGATAAAAACAGGAAATGAAGGAAAACAAAAAAAAAAACAAATAAAACAGAAAAATCAAAAAAAATAAATGTATGATAAAACAGGAAGAAAAATAATAAGGAAAAATAAATATAAAAAAAACAGGGACAAGGAAAATAAAAAAAATATATGTGAAAAAATAGGGAGAAGGAAAATAAGGAAAAATAAACGTATGATAAAACAGAAAAGGAAAGTCTATCTATCTATCTCTAGCCAGACGCCATAATCCCGTAAGGGGTGGCCATTTGATTTTGAGTTATTTGTTTTACGGGGAGGGGCACTAACCCTCCACCAACCCACTTGTTGACACGTAGGGAGCACGTATGGTTTGGTTATATGGTTACCACCCAGCGTTGTAAATGGTTTCTTGGCTTATAGGAAACCATTTGGCTTGTCACTCAATGTAAAGCCACCTGTAAAGGATAGAAAAGCAATAAGAAGTGACAGGAAAGATGGGAGAAATAGGAAGAGAGGAGGACAGGCACAGGAAAAGAATGATAAAGGCTAAGGAAGAAGTAGGCAGCACTACATCAAGTGAGTGGATGATGGTGAGAAATAGGAAGAGAGGAGGACAGGCACAGAAAAAGAATGATAAAGGCTAAGGAAGAAGTAGGCAGCACTACATCAAGTGAGTGGATGATGGTGAGAAATAGGAAGAGAGGAGGACAGGCACAGAAAAAGAATGATAAAGGCTAAGGAAGAAGTAGGCAGCACTACATCAAGTGAGTGGATGATGGTGAGAAATAGGAAGAGAGGAGGACAGGCACAGAAAAAGAATGATAAAAGCTAAGGAAGAAGTAGGCAACACTACATCAAGTGAGTGGATGATGGTCGCCACTACGTACCACAAAAAAAGGAAAAAATATGATAAAAAAAAACAGAAGAATATTTTGTCTTAATGAAAAAAGGAAAAAGAAAAGAGAAAGACAAGAAAATAAAGGAAATCCTATAACAATTATTTCCTTCCACATAAAATGAAGACAAGAGTGAGAAAAAAGAGAAACAGAAAGAGAGGAGAGGAAAAAGAAAGAAAAAAAGAGGAAAGATAAAGAAAAGAGAGGAAAAAGAGAAAAGAGAAAGAAGAGAGAATTATCTAAGTGAACTGTAAAAAATAGAGAGAAAAATATAGAAAAGAGAGGGAATAGAGAAAAGAGAAAGAAGAGAGAATTATTTAAATGAATTGTAAAAAATAAATAGAGGAAAAATAAAGAAAAGAGAGGAAAAAGAGAAAAGAGAAAGAAGAGAGAATTATTTGAATTGTAAGAAAAAAAAAAAAACTTTGACATAGGACAAGTAATGTGAAAAAAAGGAAAGAAAAAAAAGACTAAAAAAATAAAACATATAAGTGTCTGAGTGAATGGTGATGAGGGAACTGACAAAACAAATAGATGAGTGGATGGTGACAAGGGAGGTGGGAGAATAAACCACTTGCTAAAAGGTGACAAGGGAAGTGAAAAATAAAATAAATAAAATAATGGAAAATGACAAATGAAATGACAGGGGAAAAATACTTGAGTGTAAGAGAGATGGGAAAATAAACCACTTACTGAAAGGTGACAGGGGAAGTGAAGAAAAAAAGTGAGTGGAAAATGACAAGTGAAATGACAAAAAAAAATGCATGGCCGAAAAATGAAAAGAAAATGACAAAAATTGTCATCCACAGCAGACTATATCAGCTGAGTGGATGGCGATAAGGAAAGTGGGAAAATAAACAACTTGCTGAAAGGTGGCAAGGGAAGTGAATAGAAAAATGAGAGAAATGACAAGTGAAGTGACAAAAAAAAAAAAGTTAGGTGAAAGATGAGAGGTAAAGTGGAAAAATAAACCGCTTGCTGAAAGGTGACAAGGGAAGTGAAGAGAAAAAAAATGAGTGGAGAATGACAGGTGAAACGACACAAAAAATGAAAATAAAAAAATCATCCATAGCAGACTCTGTTAATAGCAAGCATTAGTTTTCTGCCCAGGCTCCATATCCCACTAAAAATCCTCGTATCAGTATTTTATATGTGATTAAGTTTGTATAGTTAGCATTATATATCTTGTTAAATAAAGCCAGAACAAGAGTTAGTTTCCTTTGCCTACATAGAGTAAGTTAGAGGGCAGAAGTTAGCCTAGTATTTCCTCTTCTGCTTCTCACTTTCCTCTGCTGGCTAATATTGCTAATCTGAGAGAGGCTTAGTATGTTTCTCTGGCCTAATATTTCACCTCTTCTGCTTCTCACTTTCCTCTGCTGGCTAATATTGCTAATCTGAGAGAGGCTTAGTATGTTTCTCTGGCCTAATATTTCACCTCTTCTGCTTCTCACTTTCCTCTGCTGGCTAATATTGCTAAGCTGAGAGAGGCTTAGTATGTTTCTCTGGCCTAATATTTCACCTCTTCTGCTTCTCACTTTCCTCTGCTGGCTAATATTGCTAAGCTGAGAGAGGCTTGGTATGTTTCTCTGGCCTAATATTTCACCTCTTCTGCTTCTCACTTTCCTCTGCTGGCTAATATTGCTAAGCTGAGAGAGGCTTGGTATGTTTCTCTGGCCTAATATTTCACCTCTTCTGCTTCTCACTTTCCTCTGCTGGCTAATATTGCTAAGCTGAGAGAGGCTTGGTATGTTTCTCTGGCCTAATATTTCACCTCTTCTGCTTCTCACTTTCCTCTGCTGGCTAATATTGCTAAGCTGAGAGAGGCTTGGTATGTTTCTCTGGTCTAATATTTCAGCTTCTCACTTTCCTCTGCTGGCTAATATTGCTAAGCTGAGAGAGGCTTAGTATGTTTCTCTGGCCTAATATTTCACCTCTTCTGCTTCTCACTTTCCTCTGCTGGCTAATATTGCTAAACTGAGAGAGGCTTGGTATGTTTCTCTGGCCTAATATTTCACCTCTTCTGCTTCTCACTTTCCTCTGTTGGCTAATATTGCTAAGCTGAGAGAGGCTTGGTATGTTTCTCTGGCCTAATATTTCACCTCTTCTGCTTCTCACTTTCCTCTGCTGACCTATATTGCTAAGCTGAGAGAGGCTTGGTATGTTTCTCTGGACATAAATGATTCTCTCTCTGATATTCCTAAGCTGAGAGAGACAGAAATAGATAGACAGAGAGAGTCATTTTTTTCCCATAAGGACATCAATAATTGCAATTTCATAAAGGCTGAGAATTGATCATTGTTATCATAGCTCTCTCTCTCTCTCTCTCTCTCCCTCCCTCCCTCTCTCTCTCTCTCTCTCTCTCTCTCTCTCTCTCTCTCTCTCTCAAAAAAAAAAAAAAAAATAGTAGGGCCCAGTTTATACACCATGCAAGAGAATATTAAGGTATAGAAGGTAAGATAAATCGCTAAGGAAGATGGGTTTCGGAGTCCCCTGTGTCAGCGAGAATAGACCACAACCATAGGGCTTCGGATGACGATGATGATGATGATGATGATGATGATGATGATGATGAGGAGGAGGAGGATGGTAATGGTGGTGATGGTGGTGGAGATTATATTGATGATGATGATGATGATGATGTGGAGGAGGAGGAGTATGATAATATTTGTGGTGATGGTGAAGATTACACTGATGATAAGGATGATGATGATGATGATGATGATGATGATGATGATGATGATGATGAGGAGGAGGAGGAGGAGGAGGAAAATGTTTCTGGTGATGGTGAAGATAATAATGATGATGATGATGATGATGGTGATATTGATGATGATGATAATGATGTGGATAGTGGTGGTGAAGATGTTAATACTGATGATGATGATGATGATGGTGATAGTGGTGAAGATTTTATTACTGATGATGATGATGATGATAAATAATAACAGTGACGATGATGAAGATACTGCTGCTGATGATGATGATGACAATGAGAGACCTAGAAATCCTGCTCAGTAAACAATCCCACAAGCCTCGAACCCACAAAAGAACCCTGGTATTTCTCCGTCTATAGTGTTCGAAGCCTCTGAACCCTTGTTGAGCTCCGGACCCACCTCAGTCGCCGGCCATCCCTCTGTCAGGCGGTACGTAGGTAATTGTGATCCTGGGTAGCGAGATAGAGTGTTGAGATTTGAGTGTTGTTTTGATTCTTTAGGCATTAGTGAGGGATTGTGTTTGGGTGTGTGGGTGTGGGGTGGGGTGGGTGGGGGTTGTGTGTGTGTGTGTGTGTGTGTGTGTGTGTGTGTGTGTGTGTGTGTGTGTGTGTGAGAGAGAGAGAGAGAGAGATGTGGGGGGGGGGGGGGGTGGATGGGGGTTGTGTGTGTAGGGAGTTGTGGGTGTGGGGTGGGAGGGTGGGGGGTTGTGGGTGTGTCTGTGGGGTGGGTGGGGAGGTGTGTGTGTGTGTGTGTGTGTGTGTGTGTGTGTGTGTGTGTGTGTGTGTGTGTGTGTTTGTCTGTGTGTGGGTGTCTGTGTGTGCGTTTTTCTGTCGCAAAGGCAAAGTTTTGTTATGGCTGCCGATTAAGATAATGAGTTAGTGAGTGACAGACTGACTGAATCCCTGACCGTTTTATTGATTGGAATATATTGAGTAATAACTGAAATATAATGAGTAACTGCTGTATTGACTGAGTGACTGACTGGCCTGTCTACTGAATGATTAACTGTCCGATTCAGTAACTAAAACATGATGATGATGATGATGATGATGATGATGATGATGGTGCAGATGATGATGATGATGATGATGATGATGATGATGATGATGATGATGACGATGACGATGATGATGATGATGATGATGATGATGATGTACTCTTTTACAGGTTCGGGATGATGATGACGATGCTGTTGCTGCTGAAGATGACGAGGACGAGAACGACGAGGACGAGGACGAGGACAAGGACGACGACGAGGACGACAACATATAAATCCTGTATCCAGTGATCACCATGCAATTGCCTTCGAGATTGCATGCAGTGTCGTTTCGCTGGGCACAAGGCATTTATGAGAAGCTTGCTTTGTACATTCCATTGTACAAATATAAGGAGGTAAGGAAGAGTGTAAGAGTGGCAAAAGAGTGAGTTTATTGAGCATACCAGGAATGGTGTAAGAGTGAAATCTGTGTGTTATTGGATGGAACCGAGACGTACAGGAGCGAGGTGTGGAATTACTGAGTGGATAAAGTGGAATAGGTTAGGCTGGTGTGGTCATACAGAAAGGACGCACATACATAGGGTGACAAGGAAAGTATGCAAGTGTGAGATAGAGTGAGTGTTGGTAGTGGCAAAGCTTATGTGGTATGGAAAAGAGACTAGAGCAGTGTAGTGGTGAAAGAAAGGAGGGGAAGAGGAAGAGGAAGAGGAGTGTGTGAGAGAGGTGTGGAAAAAGAGAGAGGTGCAATATGTTGATGATAGGGAAGGAAGAGGAAGAGGAGTGTCTGAGAGAGTGAGAGAGGTAAAGAAGAGAGTGGAGCAGTGTATTGATGATAGAGATGAAGAGGAAGGTGATTAATATGATGATAATGATAGTGATAATGATGATGGTGATTATAGCGATGATGGTAGTGACGAAGATACTGCTGATGATTTTTGTCGGCAGGTGGATGGACGGAACTGCCAGAACTCTATCATCGGTAAAGACATCCAGCCAGCCATCCAGCCATCCAGCCAGCCATCCAGCCAGCCATCCAGCCAGCCATCCAGCCAGCCATCCATCCATCCATCCATCTCGCCGTGATGTTAAAATGTAAGTTAAGTTTCTCTCTCATACTCCCACCACCATCATCCCACCACCACCACCATCCCACACTGACGTACACACAACATAACACACATAATGCAGCACTACACAGCACGTGTCACACTGACACACACAACATAACACACATAATGCAGCACTACACAGCACATGACACACTGACGCACACACAACATAACACACATAATGCAGCACTACACAGCACATACCACACTGACGCACACACAACATAACACACATAATGCAGCACTACACAGCACATACCACACTGACGCACACACAACATAAACGGCTCAGGAACCCTACGCAACACAACCCTACTCTGACTGGCCCTACTCTACCCTACCCTATGTAACCCTACCCAACCTTATCATACCCTACCGTACCCTACCCAGCTGCCTCATAATACCCTACCGTGCCCTACCTGACCACCATACAATACTCTATCCTACCTGACGCTACTCTGCCCTACCCTATCAAACCCTCCCCTCTACTCTACCCAACCTGACTTGACTCTACCCTGCCTTACCTACCCAACCCTACTCTACCCTACCCTAGTCCACCACCCTACTACCATACAATACCCTACCCTACCTGACCCTGCTCTGCCCTACCTTATCAAACCCTCCCCTCTACCCAACCTGACTCGACTATACCCTGCCTTACCTACCCTACTCTACCCTACCCTACCCTACCCTACCCTACCCTAGTCCACCACCCTACCCTACCCTACCCTAGTCCACCACCCTACTACCATACAATACCCTGCCCTACCTGATCCTACACTGTTCTACCCTATCAAACCCTCCCTTCTACTCTACCCTACCTAACTCAACTCTACCCTGCCTACCCTACCCTACCCTACCCTACCCTACTCCATCACCCTACTACCATACCATACCCTACCCTACCTGACGCTACTCTGCCCTACCCTATCAAACCCTCCCCTCTACTCTACCCTAAATGACCCCACCATACTCTGCCTTACCTACCCTACCCTGCCCTATCCTAGTCCACCATCCTACTACCATACAATACCATACCCTACCCTACCTGACCCTACTCTACCCTACCCTGTCAAACCCTCCCCTCTACTCTATCCTAAATGACCCTACTATACCCTGCCTTAACTACCCTACCCTGCCCTACCCTAGTCCACCACCCTACTACCATACCCTAACATTCCCTACTCTCCTGCAACCTTCCCTATCCGAACCTACACCACATCACATCTGAAAGCTTCCCATTGTGCCTCCCACGCCACTCCATAGCCTTGCACGTGATCATTTTTACTTTTCAAGAAATTTGTTGGAGCAAAAGTTGGACTGGATTTTAACAGACTGGACAAATTTCTTCATTACCTATTTGATATGAAGCGTTAGGAGAAACACACTAAGGTGGTCTGGCCATGTGAAGAGGATGGAGAGTGAGAGACTGATAAGGAGAGTGTATGTGAGTGAGGTGGAGGGGGAGAGAGGGAGGGGGAGGCCAAGGATGAGATGGAGGGATGGAGTGGAGAGGTATATGAGAGAGGGGGGTGTGTGAGTTGGGTGCAGGGCAGTGAACTGGCGGGGGACAAGGTGACGTGGAGGCGATTTGTCTGTGGCCACCCCGTATGGGATTAAGGCGTCTGGCAATAGATAGATAGATAGACGTATTTTCCATGTGTGTTGAATATTTTATCTGTGTATCATTTATTTATTTTTGTGTTCATTAGAAGGCCACATGGAATAAACTGCTTATATAAGTCATTACGTAATATATTTATGAATAAAAATAAGTTACACGCGTCCACGCTTGAAAAACTAAACCGTGTTCGAGGGAGCAAGCTTTCTAATGTGGTTTATTAAGCTTAAAAAAGAAGAGTTTCATTCCATCAGCCAGCTTAAAGAAGAAGAGTGTCATCCCCTTTGCCTGGTATCGTTGCATCGTTTAAAAATATGGGGAACGTCACTTAGTCATCTTCCTCTAGGCTTTCCAACCCCATAAGCTTCCCGGAAACGTGTGTAGGTCTGGTGTAAGTTTAATGATTAGGATAACTCACTTTTGCTGCTCATTTTAGTGCTTTTGACTTTGGCTTTCTCAGCAATACAGTGTCGAATTTTGAGATAAACCACCAAGTAATACTCACAGCTGTGTCCTAAGCATCCCAACGCTCTGCCAATATCTACTGTAGCCTTAAAATTCCCCAAAATATTTAAGGTTTGGTGCTCGTTTTGGCACTTGCAGGATTTATTTATTTATTTTTTTTTTCGACAGTGCTGTGCCAAATTTTAGGGAAGTCATTTAACTCCCATCACAGTACATTTTCATAGGGTTTACAACGACGTGCCTAGATCAGTAATATCTTTAATAGTTTCTGAGATAACACAGTCTGAGTCTTGTGCTTTACCACCTTACTATGTGTCTAATAAAGTTCTCTCCCACTTGCTTTGCTCTCTCACTCGAGTAGTCAATCGTTAATGAAAAGGTGTTACGAAAGGCAGCCACCACAGTATTATGACCCTCGGTATGCAGTCCGTTCCCTGTGGCCTTGTAACTCTGTGTACCCGGAGCGCTTACAAAATAACTTGTGATAATTTTCCTCTCGTAACTATACTCGTTTCACTTTAACTTGGCCTGAGTTGTTGTTGTTGGAGGTGGTGATGGTGGTGGTGGTGGTGGTGTGGTATCCATAGGCTTCTCTGGATGTGAACCCAGTGCAGTGCAGGAAGCGAGCCACTTCTATCGGTCACTCAGAAGTATTTTGTTGAGGTTATGTTGAGGGACTGTCTGTATTGTGATAGTGTGGTGCAGGAAGTGAGTGTGAAGTGGTGTGGGGATGCCGCCTTGAAGTGTGGGCACAGTGGATTGTTTGCGAGTTATATTTTGAGTTGGTGTCGTTGCAGGGAAGGGTGGTGGCCGCATCGCAGTCTGGCTGGGCGTACTCCTGTCTCTCTGGGTAGGGTAGTGTCTGAAGGGTGTACAGTATGTCTGGCGGTGGGTCATGAGGGATGCTGTTTGGTGGAGGGTTCTGGGTGGCTGGGGTGTCTGTGTGTTTATGTATGTGTTTGACAAAGTGTTGGGTGGCTGGGATGTCTGTGTGTTTATGTATGTGTTTGGCAGAAAGTGTTGGATGGCTGGGATGTGTGTGTGTATTTATGTATGTGTCTGGGAAGTGTAGCGTTGGGTGTAGGAGGGAGGATGCTGCAGAGATGATGTGTGTAGTGTTGGTGGTGGTTCGATTTTGTGTCTTTGTGGAGAGGATGGTGCAACATAAGGTTACAAGGGTGGGATGGATCTTGAGCTGAAGTGATGAACTGTGTGCCTCTCATATTCACTTGGTCCTTGGTTGAAATTAGTTATGTTTCTTGATGTAGGCTGTCAGTACGTGTGGTCTTAGTGTCTTCTGTTATTAAGGTATTGTTTTCTGTTCTTTAAAGCTTCTTCGTGATTATGTTGGTTCAGGTTAGGGCTCAGCTTGTGCCACTGTAGTTCATGTTTGTTTTAATGATTTACTTATAAGTGGAGGATGGAGTGGGGAAGTATATGAGAGAAGGGGGTGTGAATTAGGGGCAGGGCTGCATCATGACAGGGGACAGGGAGACATGAAGGTGATTTCTTTGTGGCCACCCCTTACAGGATTAAGGCGTCTGGCTATAGATAGATAGATAGACAGATTATAAATAGCGTCCATACGGTTTGCTGAGTAGTAGCGGTACTTATCATTAGAATATGATGCTAGTCACGAAAAAGTGCTGTGGAAAGGATGTAGAGCTGTAGTACTGTCTATTTCTGCCATTAACCTGCGTGAAATAGGCTTTAAAATGGCGGTGCGTGTGTGTTGGGGCTGTGAGCACCGTTGGTACAGTTGTGGACAAAAATACTGTTCCACTTCAAACAATTATGAAATTCACGTAGCGTTGTGAGAAGGTGATTCTGTGAAGCTGGCCTCACTGGGTTTGCTATTTATGAAGTGGCTCAGTGTTTATGTGCACGGCTTTGTCTCCACTGGTCATTTCTAGAGTTGCCCCAGCTCATTGCCCTTCCTCCCTCACCCACTACAAGCAGTTATGGGCAGGCAGCAAGGCCAAAGGCAGGCAGCAAGGCCAAAGGCAGGCGCCAGGTTTTTAGGGTCACTTTATTTTTGCTAACTCTTGTCTCTCTTTCAGCTCGTCTCCGGACACTCTTCTGATTGTATAAGGCTCCACGCCCAGCCTGCCCACCTGTAACAACGCAGATCTCTTATATTTTTCCACTTAATACGATGTATTCTGTACAACACTGTTTTGTTTCAAAATACCAATGTTAATCATTTGT
>NC_136990.1:2177274-2194774 GCF_032717465.1 Coenobita brevimanus
GAATATTAGTGAAGAAAATACCACCCAACAAATTTACATACAGTTCATTCTATAGACGTGTTCTCATAAGTCATGTTTGCACACGAGTAAGTAAAGACCACACAGACATTATTTACATAATTCTTTTGAAGGGCATTGCAATAAAACGTAAAGAGCACTGCCATGAAGTACTGACTTACTGTACTGAAATTAACTTATGGGAAGAACTGTGGCATTATTAATGCTTCATAGGGATGCAGACGCGCAACTACAACATCGGAGGGGAGGCGTGGGCGTGGGCGTGGGCTTGGACGTGGCCTTGGGCGTGAGCTGCGGTGTGGGCGTAAACGGTGGTGTGGACGTGAACTTCAGAATCTGCAATGGTAAGATGACCTTCTTTGCTAAATCAACTTTCTGACTTGAAAATATCTTAGAATATCAGCACGTGTAAATAAAACATGTGCATACAAACACCTTGAGACTGTTCATCTTGCAGGGGGTGAGGAGCTGCCGAGACAGAGCTGTGATGTGGCCAGGATAGAGATGTGGGCGGGGGATGAAATGTCAGCGTGGGGAACTGTGGAAGCTGCAAAGGGTAAGATGTATTTTTGATATATCTGAATCTGACACATATCTTGATCTAAAGTATATCTGCATGACAGTGGAAATAGTCTGGTATACAAGATTACGTAAGTGGAGATCTGTTCTTGAGAAAACGTTCATCTTTCAGGCTGTTGCTGAGGATGTGTGGTGAAGAGAAGCAGAGGCTGTGACGTTGGTGGCAGATGTGGGGGTGGTGGTAACATCGGGCCTGTGGTGGGAGCGTCGTCGGAGGTGTCTTCGGGGCCTGTTGGGGGAAGTCTTCGGGGCCTGTTGGGGGGAGTCTTCGGGGCCTGTGGCGGGGCAGTCTTCTGGGCCTGGGGGGGGGGGAGTCTTCGGGACCTGTGGGGCAGGAGTCTTCGGGGCCTGTGAGGGAAGTCTTCGGAGCCTGCGGAATGAGTATTCTAGGCCTGTGAGGAGTCTTCAGGGCCTGCGGGGAGAGTCTTCGAGGCCTGCGGAGGCGTCGTCGGGGCTGTGGAAGCTGTGGCATTGACAGCTGCAATGGTGAGAATCTGTTTAGTGTTGAGATGTATTATTGTTGGCATAGCAGACTATACAGTGCCTCTATAATGAATTTCCTAGTATTTTTCACACTAAAATATTGTTGTAGTTGCCTGTGAGCTACGTAAAAGAGCCTGCAAAAGAATGAAAAATCTCCCAAACTGAGCAATGAACTGTAGTAATAAATGCTTACTTGGCAGGTGGAGTGAAGGCTTGCGATGCTGAAGAGAATCTGATGGTAGAGTGACACTGGTGATGCTGACCGTGGGAAGTACCTCAACAAAGAACCTCATTTGGAGTCGTCATAAAGGGTCATCTGAGAGGAACATTAGGTAAGTACTTCACAAATACAATATACTGTATACAATGAAGGACAAAAGTTTGCTTACTGTTCCACTCCTACCTATAATTTTCCCTTTGCTGCCTGATACTTTTAAGCTGAAAGTAACTTGGTACGTGTCTTTCCTCAAAAGTGTTCTACTTTTAACTTTCCTTCTCTGGCTAATACCCAGGCTAAGAGAGGCTTGGTATGTTTCACAGTCCATAGATAATTCTCGTGGATATGATAAATTGGGGATGACAGTAACGGACATACCTTAAGTGCAGACTAGACACAGTGGAATAGTAGGCTAACGTTGGTCCCTGAATGTACATCCAAAAAATTAGTTTAAATTGTCTTTTAATATCTTGAAAAAAAAAAATAATAATATTTTCATGCAGAATAATGTCTACAGACTTGAGTTTTATAATTTTCTTACTAATAGGAAACTCTCATCACAATTACTGATCAACGTTCAAGGGGATTTTATTTTTTAGAACCAGTTGTGTGCGAGTGGTAGAACATAACCAGGACAACTAGGAATAAGCAGCGCAAGATAACTAGGCGAAATATCTTGTACAGTAAGTCTACGAAGTCAAAACTAAATATTAATGTGGACATAAGTGACGATAAGATAAGTGTGGATATATTCGATGACATTCTCTAACACAGCGAATACTCATGGTCATACTTTTTGTAAACCCTGCTAATTTGTGGTATTTACAGGAATGGAATCATCAAGCCTTCCTTGTGTGCTGCCTCATACCACACCCATTGATGCTGAGCTGGATTACCCTTCCTAGGATGTCCTGCCTAGGATGTCCTGCCTACCCTGCAATACCCACCTCTTCATCATCCGGTAATGTACGAGGGCGTTGAACCTCACACAGTATTTGAGTCTAATCTACGTCATTCAGTCAATAGTTTTAGTTCCCCACACAATCTAGCCCCAGATACACTGCCTGTTATTTATTTCTAGGCCTAGGTCCACCCTTAGTCTTCCTCAGCTTTGTCATAGGATTGTTTTAAAGTGAGCGCCAAGGTGTAGAGAAACATCAATTTATTACTAATTTCTGATAACTTATGGTAGAATGGCTGGCGTTTCTGTATCATTGCTGACTGCTATCATGTGGGATGCAGGCTGATCACATATACATTATAGATGATCCACTTAATCAAATAATATAGACTTGCTCACACCTTCGCGCTCCCAGGTTGACCCGCCCATCTTGTCAGTTAGCGCTTAACCGGGAGTCCCACCTCACCACTGACCCTTAGCCCCTCACACCCTATCCTTTGCAACCTTAATCTGGACTTTGTCACTCCCCCAGTAACACCCACACACTAGCCCAGTCACTAAAGACTGTCACAGTCATCTCTGTGCTTTGTCATACCCCCAGTTACACACTAACCCAGTCACTCCAGTTACAACCCTCATCATCTAAGTGTTAGTCACACTCCCAGTCTGTCACTCACTGGCCAGTCACTTTAGTCACTGCCCTCAGTTATTCCTCTGTACCTTTTGCCAAGTTACACTCACTGGTCAGCACCTATAATCAGTTTACAGTATTCTGAGTTTTTCTCATAACTAAGTCCACATCTTCCATCACTTCAAACACTAATTGTCCACCTCCATCACTCCACCCTTAACTACTCGTATTCAGTCCATCCTACACCACTCTAAACCCTTGCTGATTCCAAAGCCTCACTGACCCAGCCAGTCCACAGCCCTACTAACCCAGTCAGTCCACAGCCCTACTGACCCAGTCAGTCCAAAGCCCTTCTACTGACCCAGTCAGTCCAAAGCCCTTCTACTGACCCAGTCAGTCCAAAGCCCTTCTACTGACCCAGTCAGTCCAAAGCCCTTCTACTGGCCCAGTCAGTCCACAGCCCTTCTACTGACCCAGTCAGTCCACACCTCTACTGACAGACAGTTAGGATTGATTCAGTGTACCAGATGTTTACAAATACTTTCACTGACACCAGTCAGTCAGTCCACACCCTGGCAGTCAGTCCATGTCAGCAAGATGATTGTCAATAAACAATCAGCTAACACCCACAGCCAGTCAGTCCTACACTCATGGGCAGTACATAATTTTGCTTAAATATTCAAGTAGTTTACACCCGCTATCACTTCAACACTTACTGATTCAGTCCACAGCCTTGTAAACCCTGTTAGTCCAATCTTTCAGGCTGTCAATCCAGTCTTATTGACTCCAGTCAGTCCAAACTCTTTGCCAGTCATTACTCCAAGTAAATAAGTCCGTCAGTCGCTGCCAGTTCACAAACTCAGTTCACACCCAGTCAGCCAGTCCTGTCCACACCCACAGTCAAGTCCACAGCCAGTTCAGTCCAGTCAAGTCCATTTCATTCCACACTTCAACTCCAGTCCACACCCTCATTCCAGTCCAGTCCAGTTCACAGCCCCACTCCAATCCAGTTCACACCCCCACTCCAGTCCAGTCCAGTCCACACCCCCAAGCCAGCCCAGTTCACACCCCCACTCCAGTCCAGTCCAGTCCACACAGTTCAGTTCAGTCCAGTCCAGTCCACACAGTTCAGTCCAGTCCAGTCAAGACCACACACAGTTCAGTCCAGTCCACACTCAGTCCAGTCCAGTTCAGTTCACACCCACAGTCCAGTCCAGTCCGGTCACATCAAGTTCACTTCACACCCAGTCCAGTCCAGTTCATTCCAGTCCAGATCACATTTCCAGTCCAGTTCACACTTTTAGTCCACTTCACACACCTAGTCCAGTCCAGTTCACACTTCCAATCCAGTCCAGTTCGTTTCCAGTCCAGTTCGTTTCCAGTTCAGTCCAGTTAACATTTCCAGTCCAGTTCACACTTCCAATCCAGTCTGGTTCACACCCCAGTCCAGTTCACACCCCAGTCCAGTCCACACCCCAGTCCAGTCCACACCCCAGTCCAGTCCACACCCCAGTCCAGTCCACACCCCAGTCCAGTCCACACCCCAGTCCAGTCCACACCCCAGTCCAGTCCACACCCCAGTCCAGTCCACACCCCAAGTCCAGTCCGGTGCACACTTCCGGTCCAGTCCAGTTCACACACCTTTAGTCCAGTCCAATCCACACCGACAGTTTAGTCCAGCCCAGCCCAATCCACACCCACAGTCCGATCCAGTTCACTTTAGTCCACACCCACCAGTCCAGTCCACACCCACACCCATAGTCCGGTCCAGTCCAGTCCACACTTCGTCTAGTCTGCTGTAGTTCACACCCTCAGTCCAGTCCAGTTCACACCCCCAGTCCAGTCCACTTAACACCCCCACTCTAGTCCAGTCCAGTCCAGTCCACACAGTTCAATCCAGTCCACACACACAGTCCAGTCCAATCCAGTCCAGTTCACACTTCTAGTCCAGTTCACCCACAGTTAAGTCCACAGCCAGTTAAGTCCATTTCATTCCACACAACTCCAGTCCACACCCCCATTCCAGTCCTGTCCAGTCCAATCCACACCCCCAATCCAGTCCAGTTCACACCGCCACTCCAGTCCAGTTCATACCGTCACTCACTCCAGTCCAGTCCACACCTACAGTCCAGTCCAGTTCACACCTACAGTCCAGTCCAGTTCACACCCACAGTCCAGTCCAGTTCACACCCACACTCCACTTCAGTCCAGTCAAGGTCACCCCTTAAGTCCAGTTCAGTTCAGTCCAGTCATGTCCAGTCCAGATTACACTTTCAGTCCAGTTCACACTTCTAGTCCACTGCACACGCCCAGTCCAGTCTAGTTCACACTTAAAGTCCAGTCCAGTTCACACTTCCAGTTCAGTCCAGCTCAGTCCAGCTCACACTTCCAGTTCAGTCCAGCTCAGTCCAGCTCACACTTCCAGTCCAGTGCAGTCCAATCCACACTTCCAGTCCAGTCCAGTCCAGTCCCATCCACACTTCCAGTCCAGTCCAGTCCAGTCCAGTCCCATCCACAATTCCAGTCCAGTCCAGTCCCATCCACAATTCCAGTCCAGTCCAGTCCAATCCACAATTCCAGTCCAGTCCAGTCCTGTCCAATCCACAATTCCAGTTCAGTCCAGTCCAGTCCTGTCCAATCCACAATTCGTCCAGTCCAGTCCTGTCCAATCCACAATTCAGTCCAGTCCAGTCCTGTCCAATCCACAATTCCAGTCCAGTCCAGTCCAGTCCTGTCCAATCCACAATTCCAGTCCAGTCCAGTCCTGTCCAGTCCACAATTCCGGTCCAGTCCTGTCCAGTCCACAATTCCGGTCCAGTCCAGTCCTGTCCAATCCAGTCCTGTCCAATCCACAATTAGTTCAGTCCAGTCCAGTCCACATTTCCAGTCCAGTAAAGTCCACACTTCCAGTCCGGTCCAGTCCAATCCACACTTCCAGTCCGGTTCACATTTCCAGTCCGGTTCACATGTCCAATCCAGTCCAGTTCACACTTCGTCCAGTCCAGTTCACACTTCCAGCCCAGTCCAGTTCACACTTCCAGCCCAGTCCAGTTCACACTTCCAGCCCAGTCCAGTTCACACTTCCAGCCCAGTCCAGTTCACACTTCCAGCCCAGTCCAGTTCACACTTCCAGCCCAGTCCAGTTCACACTTCCAGCCCAGTCCAGTTCACACTTCCAGCCCAGTCCAGTTTACACTTCCAGCCCAGTCCAGTTCACACTTCCAGCCCAGTCCAGTTTACACTTCCAGTCCAGTTCTCTTCCAGTCCAGTTCACACTTCCAGTCCAGTCCAGTTCACGCTTCCAGCCCAGTCCAGTTTACACTTCCAGTCCAGTCCAGTTCACGCTTCCAGCCCAGTCCAGTTTACACTTCCAGTCCAGTCCAGTTCTCACTTCCAGTCCAGTTCACACTTCCAGTCCAGTCCAGTTCACACTTCCAGTCCAGTCCAGTTCACACTTCCAGCCCAGTCCAGCTCACACTTCCAGCCCAGTCCAGCTCACTTCCAGCCCAGTCCAGCTCTCACTTCCAGCCCAGTCCAGCTCACACTTCCAGCCCAGTCCAGCTCACACTTCCAGCCCAGTCCAGCTCACACTTCCAGCCCAGTCCAGCTCACACTTCCAGCCCAGTCCAGTTTACACTTCCAGCCCAGTCCAGTTCTCACTTCCAGTCCAGTCCAGTTCTCACTTCCAGTCCAGTCCAGTTCTCACTTCCAGTCCAGTCCAGTTCTCACTTCCAGTCCAGTCCAGTTCTCACTTCCAGTCCAGTCCAGTTCACACTTCCAGCTCAGTCCAGTTCACACTTCCAGTCCAGTCCAGTTCACACTTCCAGTCCAGTCCAGTTCACACTTCCAGTCCAGTCCAGTTCTCACTTCCAGTCCAGTCCAGTTCACACTTCCAGTCCAGTCCAGTTCACACTTCCAGTCCAGTCCAGTTCACACTTCCAGCCCAGTCCAGTTCACACTTCCAGTCCAGTTCACACTTCCAGCCCAGTCCAGTTCACACTTCCAGCCCAGTCCAGTTCACACTTCCAGCCCAGTCCAGTTCACACTTCCAGTCCAGTCCAGTTCACACTTCCAGTCCAGTCCAGTTCTCACTTCCAGTCCAGTCCAGTTCTCACTTCCAGTCCAGTCCAGTTCTCACTTCCAGTCCAGTCCAGCTCACACTTCCAGCCCAGTCCAGCTCACACTTCCAGCCCAGTCCAGTTCACACTTCCAGCCCAGTCCAGTTCACACTTCCAGCCCAGTCCAGTTCACACTTCCAGTCCAGTCCAGTCCACACTTCCAGTCCAGTCCAATCCACACTTCCAGTCCAGTCCAATCCACACTTCCAGTCCAGTCCAGTTCACAATTCCAGTCCAGTCCAGTTCACATTTTCAGTCCAGTCCAGTTCACACTTCCGGTATAGTCCAGTTCACACTTCCGGTATAGTCCAGTTCACACTTCCGGTATAGTCCAGTTCATCCTTCCGGTCCAGTCCAATCCAAACTTCCAGTCCAGTCTAGTCCAATACACACTTCCAGTCCAGTCCAGTCCAGTCACTTCCAGTCCAGTCCAGTCACTTCCAGTTCAGTCCACACTTCCAGTTCAGTCCACACTTCCAGTTCAGTCCACACTTCCAGTTCAGTCCACACTTCTAGTTCAGTCCAGTCCAATCCAGACTTCCAGTTCAGTCCACTCAACACCAGTCCAGTCCACTCAACACCAGTCCAGTCCAGTCCAGTCCACACTTCCAGTTCAGTCCAGTCCACACTTCCACTCCAATCCAGTCCACGCTTCCAGTCCAGTCCAGTCCAGTCCACGCTTCCAGTCCAGTCCAGTTCACGCTTCCAGTCCAGTCCAGTTCACACTTCCAGTCCACACTTCCAGTCCACACGTCCAGTCCACACGTCCAGTCCACACGTCCAGTCCACACGTCCAGTCCACACGTCCAGTCCACACGTCCAGTCCAGTCCAGTTCACACCCCCAGTCCAGTCCAGTTCACACTGTCAAGTTCAGATCAAACCCTCATCCAGTCCAGTCCAGTCCAGTCCAGTCCACATCCACAGGCCAGACCAAACCAGTTCAGTTTAGTCCACACCCACAGCCCAGTCCAGCTCAGTCCAGCTCAGTCCACACCCACAGCCCAGTTCAGTCCACACCCACAGCCCAGTTCAGTCCACACTCACAGCCCAGTCCAGTCTACACCCACAGCCCAGTCCAGTCTACACCCACAGCCCAGTCCAGTCTACACCCACTGTCCAGTCCAGGATACACCCACTGTCCTGTTCAGTTCACACACACTGTCCAGTTTAGTCCATAGTCCAGTCCAGCCCATACTCGGTCCATTCCAGTCCATGTTCAGTCCAGTCCACATTCAATCCAATCCACATTTAGTCCACATCCATAGTTTAAGCCAGTCCAGTAGTCCAGACCAGTCCACACTCACTGTTCAGTTTACTCTACACCCACAGTCTAGTCCATTACAGTTCATACCCACAGTCCAGTTCCCACCCACAGTCCAGTTCCCACCCACAGTCCAGTTCCCACCCACAGTCCAGTTCCCACCCACAGTCCAGTTCCCACCCACAGTCCAGTTCCCACCCACGGTCCAGTTCCCACCCACGGTCCAGTTCAGTCCACACCCACAGTCTAGACCAGTTCACACTGTCCAGTCCAGTTCACGCCCACAGTCCAGTCCAGTTCACACCCACATCCACAGTCCAGTCCAGTTCACAGCCCAGAGTCCAATCTAGTTTAGCTCAAACCCACAGCCCTGTTCAGTCCACACCCACAGTCCAGTCCAGTTCACACCCACAGTCTAGTAAGTCCACACCCACAATCCAGTCAGTCCACACCAGTCACTCGTACATCATTCGCCCCACTCTGCACTCAGTTTCTCAGTATTAACATTACCTATGCAGTCAGTATCTTTAATGGTTTTCGGGATATCCTAGTACCTCTATACGTTAACTGAATCATGGAATATTTACTGATTCACTAGTTCTTCTATACGTAAACTGAATCACTTAAAATATTTGCTGATTCAGTCGATTCAGTTAAGCTTCAAGCCCACGAACAGTTACCTCTTGTAAATGTGATAATCTTTAAAACATATATTGAGATGCCTTGTTTTCAGCTTTGTACCTTCCCTTAACCACTTCCCACCTGCGACTTAACCCCTGCCACTTAACCCCTACCGCCTGCCACTTAACCCCCTACCACCTGCCACTTAACCCCCTACCACCTGCCACTTAACCCCCTACCGCCTGCCACTTAACCCCCTACCGCCTGCCACTTAACCCCCTACCGCCTGCCACTTAACCCCCTACCGCCTGCCACTTAACCCCCTACCGCCTGCCACTTAACCCCCTACCACCTGCCACTTAACCCCCTACCACCTGCCACTTAATCCCCTACCACCTGCCACTTAATCCCTACCACCTGCCACTTACCCCCACCACCTGCCACTTACCCCCACCACCTGCCACTTACCCCCACCACCTGCCACTTACCCTATACCACCTGCCATTTACCCCTACCACCTGCCACTTAACCCCCTACCACTTAACCCCCTACCACCTACCACTAAACACCCGGGGCCTACCACCTGCCACCACCCACCTGCTACCAGCCACCAACCTCCGCCCACCACCCACCTGCCTCCTGCCACCACCCACCCACCTACCCACCCGCCATTACCCACCTGCCACCACCTACCACCCACCTACCTATCCACCCACCTACCTATCCACCCACCTACCTATCCACCCACCTACCTATCCACCCACCTACCTATCCACCCACCTACCCATCCACCCACCTACCCATCCACCCACCTGCCTCCTCCACCCACCTGCCTCCTCCACCCACCTACCTGCCTCCTCCACCCACCTACCTGCCTCCTCCACCCACCTACCTGCCTCCACCACCCACCTACCTGCCTCCACCACCCACCTACCTGCCTCCACCACCCACCTACCTGCCTCCACCACCCACCTACCTGCCTCCACCACCCACCTACCTGCCTCCACCACCCACCTACCTGCCTCCACCACCCACCTACCTGCCTCCACCACCCACCCACCTGCCTCCACCACCCACCCACCTGCCTCCACCACCCACCCACCTGCCTCCACCACCCACCCACCTGCCTCCACCACCCACCCACCTGCCTCCACCACCCACCCACCTGCCTCCACCACCCACCCACCTGCCTCCACCACCCACCCACCTGCCTCCACCACCCACCCACCTGCCTCCACCACCCACCCACCTGCCTCCACCACCCACCCACCTGCCTCCACCACCCACCCACCTGCCTCCACCACCCACCCACCTGCCTCCACCACCCACCCACCTGCCTCCACCACCCACCCACCTGCCTCCACCCAACTACCTCCACCCACCTGCCTCCACCCAACTACCTCCACCCCCTGCCTCTACCCCCCTGCCTTCACCCCCCTGCCTTCACCCCCCTGCCTTCACCCCCCTGCCTTCACCCCCCTGCCTCCACCCCCCTGCCTTCACCCCCCTGCCTTCACCCCCCTGCCTCCACCCCCCTACCACCCACCTACCACCCACCTGCCACCCACCTGCCACCTACCTACCACCCTACCACCCACCTACCACCCACCTGCCACCCACCTGCCACCCACCTGCCACCTACCTACCACCCTACCACCCACCTGCCACCTACCTACCACCCTACCACCCACCTGCCACCTACCTACCACCCTACCACCCACCTGCCACCTACCTGCCACCCACCTGCCACCCACCTGCCACCCTACCACCCTACCACCCACCTGCCACCCTACCACCCTACCACCCACCTGCCACCCTACCACCCACCTACTACCCTACCACCCACCTACTACCCTACCACCCACCTACTACCCTACCACCCACCTACTACCCTACCACCCACCTACCACCCCACCTACCACCCCACCTACCACCCCACCTACCACCCCACCTACCACCCCCCCTACCACCCCCCCTACCACCCCACCTACCACCCCACCTACCATCCCACCTACCACCCACCTACCACCCCACCTACCACCCCCCTACCACCCCCCTACCACCCCCCGACCACCCCACCTCCCACCCCCCTACCACCCCCCTACCACCCCCCTACCACCCACCTGCCACCCACCTACCACCCACCTGCCACCCACCTGCCACCCACCTGCCACCCACCTGCCACCCACCTGCCACCCTACCACCCACCTGCCACCCACCTGCCACCCACCTACCACCCTACCACCCACCTGCCACCTACCTGCCACCTACCTGCCACCTACCTACCACCCTACCACCCACCTGCCACCTACCTACCACCCTACCACCCACCTGCCACCTACCTACCACCCTACCACCCTACCACCCACCTGCCACCTACCTACCACCCTACCACCCACCTGCCACCTACCTGCCACCTACCTGCCACCCTACCACCCTACCACCCACCTGCCACCCTACCACCCTACCAACCACCTGCCACCCTACCACCCACCTGCCACCCTACCACCCACCTACTACCCACCTACTACCCTACCACCCACCTACTACCCTACCACCCACCTACCACCCATCTACCACCCCACCTACCACCCCCCCTACCACCCCCCCTACCACCCCCCCTACCACCCCCCCTACCACCCCCCCTACCACCCCCCTACCACCCCCCTACCACCCACCCTACCACCCCCCTACCACCCCCCTACCACCCTACCACCCACCTACCACCCTACCACCCACCTACCACCCTACCACCCACCTACCACCCACCTACCACCCACCTACCACCCTACCACCCACCTACCACCCACCTACCACCCACCTACAACCCACCTACCCACCAGAGCCTTCCTGAGCACTGACAACTCTACTGATGAAGCCAACTTAAAATTAACCAATTCTTTATAATAAAATCTATCTTATTACCCCGGTTTTTATTGCTTGCTTGAAATCTGTTTGTGATGTGGGGTTGATCTGGGTAATGTGTGGGGTTGGGAGGGTTATGGTGGGGTTTATGCAATGGACTTTATGCTGAAGGAAGAATTGGATTTTGTGGAGGGATGGGTTGGATGTCGTTGGGTTCGGTTGAGTTGGATTGGGTTGGGTGTCGTGGGGTTGGGTGTCGTGGGGTTGGGTGTCGTGGGGTTGGGTGTCGTGGGGTTGGGTTGGGTGTCGTGGGGTTGGGTTGGGTGTCGTGGGGTTGGGTTGGGTGTCGTGGGGTTGGGTTGGGTGTCGTGGGGTTGGGTTGGGTTGGGTTGGATCTCTTGGGGTTGGGTTGGGTTGGATCTCCTGGGGTTGGGTTGGGTTGGTTTGGGTTGAATGTCGTGGGGTTGGGTTGGGTTGGGTTGGACTGTTTGATTTTTGTGGGGTAGGGTTGGTGTGGGATGGATGTCGTGGGGTTGGGATGGGATGGGATGGGTATCGTGGGGTTGGGATGGGTTGGGGTGGATATCGTGGGGTTGGGATGGGTTGGGGTGGATATCGTGGGGTTGGGATGGGTTGGGGTGGATATCGTGGGGTTGGGATGGGTTGGGGTGGATATCGTGGGGTTGGGATGGGTTGGGGTGGATATCGTGGGGTTGGGATGGGTTGGGGTGGATATCGTGGGGTTGGGATGGGTTGGGGTGGATATCGTGGGGTTGGGATGGGTTGGGGTGGATATCGTGGGGTTGGGCTGGGTTGGGATGGATTGGATATAATGGATGGGCTGGACTGGGTATGTATTATGAATATTGGAATGGATATGATCTTCCCTACCCTCCTACTCTTGGCCTCCCCCTCCCCTTTCCTCGACTCCTTGCTCTTACCTCCCTTTTTCCCCATCCCCTCCCCTCTCCCTCCCCCTCCCACCCCTCCCTCCCCCCTCCGACTCCCGCCCCCCTCCCCTCTCCCTCCCGCCTCCCACCCCCTCCCCTCTCCCTCCCCCTTCCACCCCTCCCATCTCGTCCCCTCCCCTCCCATCCCGTCCCCTCCCCTCCCATCCCGTCCCCTCCCATCCCCTCCCTCATCCATCCCTGTATTTGATCAATCTCTTATAATTCTCGAATTCTTTCCATTTACTCTCATAAACCTACCATATAATCTAAGTCTTTTCCTTGAGTAATAAACCCAACTGACTTCTCCATTGCAGGCGAGGGAAGCAGAAGCTGATGTAAGCATTATAACTATTAACTAACAACTTTGGTCTGTACCTGTGCAGTGTGATCTCCTCAGACTTTCTCCCGCAGGTGTGGTCACAAGGGAAGACAGCAGCCAGACTGACATTCCAGAGGCCACACTTCTCGCCACTCCATCCACATCTCCACTCCATCCACATCTCCACTCTTCGCCTGTCTTCGCCTCTCCATCCACATCTCCACTCCTCGCCTCTTCGCCATTCAGCCGATCAGAATTCGCCACCCTGACGAGAGAGATGCCCATTTAAGTCCTGGATTATAAGACTTTGAAGAACTTTGGCCAGATTGTATATAACTGACATGGGTACAATAAAACTGGACCTACACACACTGCCTCTCTTCGCCTTTCACCTGATAAGAAACCTATCCTGGCCAGAAAGTACATCAGATAAGACACTTGGACCTGGCACTTGGACCTGGCACTTGGACCTGGCACTTGGACCTGACACTTGGACCTGACACTTGGACCTGACACTTGGACCTGACACTTGGACCTGACACTTGGACCTGACACTTGGACCTGACACTTGGACCTGACACTTGGACCTGACACTTGGAAATCAAGGAACCAACTAGTAAGGCCTACTGTTGGTGCTGCTTCATTTATCTTAGAGGCAAACCCCTTGTAAAGATTGCTGGAATAAAGGTCTGAACTCGTTTGTACAATACCTACTGAGGCTGACAACAAACAATAATAGGAAGAGGTAGGAGCCAGATAGATTAGTTCATTCCTACTTATGGCTTGACATTGAACATTTTAGATCTGGAAAGGACACTTGCATGAATAACTGATCAGCTCAAGTACATACACACACAGTAAATGATAGTGGTTTTACTCAGGCATTAGAGGAGGTAGATACTTCAGATAGTAGCTATTATCCCTGGACCTTACCTACCACATGGTCACTAAATAAGGGTGGGTAGGACCAAAGAATAGTAAATGTCAGTACCCAGTGAGTCACACCTCCCTTGACTACCTATGGCATTCAAGCTTTCATACTTTAACTTAGCACTACCTATGGTATTCAAGCCTTCATACTTTAACTTGGCACTACCTATGGCATTCAAGCCTTCATATTAACTTAGCACTACCTATGGCATTCAAGCCTTCATACTTAGCACTACCTATGACATTCAAGCCTTCATACTTTAACTTGGCACTACTTATGGCATTCAAGCCTTCATACTTAGCACTACCTATGGCATTCAGGCCTTCATACTTTAACTTTGCTGCTTTGAGAACTGATAGTCTTCAGATCTGGCTTGATAAACTCTGATAAAGGTGCAGTATACCCACTTCAGTACCTCACTTGGACTTTGACGAAGGGGTAAACCTGACTCCACAATAGACTTAGAACTTTCACTGACAGGATGGCAAGAAGGCTTTGATTACAGTACTAGTGAAGGGATACATAGGAGTATCTGGATCTACTCTGAAATAGGACATGGGTAAAGAACACCATTACCTACACTGGATACAATAGCTGGTCAGACTTACATGCAGTGTGTCTGCAATACACTCATTGCAGGTTTCCTTAGCAAGATACCTTAAGTACACATGGGAACAACTTGTAAACACTTAGGTAATAAGTGCTATACAACGATCCACCAGCGAGATGACCTGAAGTGCCAGTGTACAGGAGCTTCAGCACCAGAGTATATATAAAACAGTCTGGCAGTAACGAATAAACTGCAGGCACCAGAGGAAATAACTCTGGAGGATTATAAACAGCCGAAATAAGGCTATTACTGCTAGTCAAGGCAGTGCTAATTGCACTAAGTAATGAAGCTAGTCAGTCTTGTACAAATACTGTAGTTACCCATCAATAAACCACAGCTGACCAAAGTACTGGTTTTGCTGTACCTGGGGGAGGGGTCTGCACAGGCAAAGTCCGAAATAAGGGTTTTGCATCCGTAGATTTTACACACAATAGCCATAAAATATTCCAAGTTGAAAGAGGGGTTTTACACCCGTAAAGTTTACACAGGCAATAGCTCCAGAAAAATCCTAGTTGAAATATGGGTTTTACATCCGTAGAGTTTTTAATCTGAAGTAGGGGTTTTACATCCGTAGAGTTTTTAATCTGAAGTAGGGGTTTTACATCCGTAGAGTTGAAATAGGGGTTTTACGTCCGTAGAGTTGAAATAGGGGTTTTACGTCCGTAGAGTTTTTTAAGGGGAAGGAGGGGTTGTACCCCCCTTCCCTTTTCTTGTCCCAGTTTCAAAGTTGAAGTAGGGGTTTTATATCCCTAGACTTTATACCCACTTCTCTGCTGGGTATAAAGTCTAAGTCTGAAGTAAGGGTTTTGGTGCCCTTAAGACTTATACCAGATCCAGTCACTCGAAAAAATCCTAAGTTCAAATTGGAGGTCTTTTTGGACTTAGGATTTTTCGAGATCGTGGAACTGGTATAAAGTCAAAGTTGAATTGTGGGTTTTATACCCAAGAGTTTATACCAGCAAGTTAACTTGTGCTGGAGTCTATTGTGTACTCTGTTCCGTGTCTTTGGGAACTAGAGTATAGCATTGTATGGTTTCTTTGTATCCTTTTCTTTGTAATCTCTTACTGTATTTATCATTCCTCTTTGTAATCATACCATAATGGGCAAAGTAAAGCTGATATACAACATATTCTTTTATTATCTTTAGTGTTTTACAAGAGTTTACAATTACAATACATTTACAAAGTATACAAGTAGCAATGGCAGCAGCTGTTAGGTTACTCTGGAAGATTGTTTTATATAGCAAAGGATCTCAAAGTATATCGCAAAATTATCAAGTATTGGACTATATCGCCAATGTTTCAAGTATTATCAGAGTATATCAGTTAAAGACGAGCAAGATACCTTTAGCAATTAATATTTAGTGTAGTAGGTCCTATCTCCAACTCGCTCCTACTCGCCCCTCTACCCTCTCTCCATCAAGCTCACTCTAGAACGACAGAAAAAGAAAAAGCGCATAAAAAGGTAAAGGTGGGGAAGAGAAAGAAGCACTAAAGCAGACAGGCACCCACACCCACACCCACACACAGTCCCAGCACTTTCGGCTGCGCTGAGGACAGGCAGACAGGACAGATGGAGAGGAAGATAGAAGTGGAAGGAAGTCCCCCCTTTCCCGCCTCCCCCCACCCCACCTCCCTCCCCAAACCCACCTACCTGCCACACCCAGCCTACTACGCTGGGAACTAACCCCCCCCCCACACACACACACACATACACACGCGCATGCAAGCAAAAAAAAAATCACGCACACACAATCACACCCTAAAGGAAAATACAAAGAAAAATACAACCTGTCACCTGTCCTGTCCGGCGCTCCGATCTCCCTGCAGGCTCTCCGGTCTCCCTTGGTCTCTCGGCCGTCTCGTCTCTCCCTCGCAGCCGTCTCTGCCTCGCCTGGGGAAATACAGGAACATCAAAGGTGCCTAAGGAATGCAATGCCTACCAGAGTAACGCTATACAGGTGCCGCTACAGCTGCTGCTACCCTCCATATCACATCATCTACCAAGCCACACCACCACACACACACTGCCTTCTCTGCCTTGCCATGTCTTCTGCTGGGCTTGCCATGTTCTCGCCTTGTTAGTCTTGCTGCCTTCACGTCTTGAGGTTTCCTTCTCTCCTCTTGGGGTTGCCATCACGTCTTCTGCGCTTGTCATCTCGCCTTCTGGGGTTGCCATCTCATGAGGTGGCCATCCCATCTTGTAGTTTTGACACCCAGACGTTGGTTGCCCTCTTATCGTCTTCAGCTTACTGCCACTTCGTCTTCTAGAATGGCAACCTCCTCACCTACAATCGACATCTCACTGTCCAAGGTTGACATCTCGTCCTCTTGGTCTGCCATCGAATTCTGTGGAGATTATATGACTTAGGCTAACACGCTCACTACCCTGTTATTGCAAAGCCTATGTTCAGTGTTGTATGTGGCACTGGAGGCCTTGTGGTGCCTCTTACATAGTGATATATTCTGCATAGGACATATTAAAATTCTTTTGTAGGTCATATACGCCATCACCCACACTCACACCCCACCACTTCAACCTACACCGACACCCCATCACTCACACCTGCACCCCACCACTCCCATCTACATCCACACCCGCACGCACCCACACTCTATCACTCACCCACACCCACACTCCACAACTCACACCCACACCAACACACACACATCCGACCACTCTCATACCCCACATCCACACCCATCCCACTCACACCCATACCTCACCACTCTCACTCACGCCCACACACACCCACATCCCACCATTCACACCCACACACTCACATCGCCAATATCGTAACCTCATCTCGTATCCACACCTAACTACTCACACCCACACCCACACCTCACCATCTAACACCCACATTCTTCCACACCTTTACACACACTCTCCTGTCACAACCACCACAACAAACAATTCCACTTACGTCAATGGTCTTGGAGATGGGCGCCTTCACGTGGTGGCACTAATATTACCAGGTTCAGAACTGCCTGG
>NC_136990.1:2199774-2242274 GCF_032717465.1 Coenobita brevimanus
TCTCTCAGTTCATTTTTTTTCCTGTTTCTTATTTACTCCTATTTTCATCTTCATTCCTCCCCGCCCTTGTTCCTCAGTTCGTTCTCTCCTTCGGTGGTGGAGAGGGAGGCCTTCTTGTGGTGGCACTGATATGACTGGTCGGTGGAACTGCCTGGTTACACAGATATCGCTCAGTCTCCTCTCCATCCCCCGAAAGGACGATGGTGAGCTGCAGTATAAGGGCATTTTCAGCCTGTAGTCCACTTTCAGATGATCCTGGGGTTATTACTCCTTTTACTACTACTACAACTATTATTATTACTACTACTACTACTACTACTACTACCACCACCACCACTACTATTTCTACTACTATTACTACTACTGTGCTGCGACTACTACTACTATTACTACTACTACTACTACTACTACTACTACTGCTGCTACCACCACCACTACTATTTCTACTACTATTACTACTACTGTGCTGCGACTACTACTACTATTACTACTACTACTACTACTACTACTACTACTACTGCTACTACCACCACCACTACTATTTCTACTATTACTACTACTACTGTGCTGCGACTACTACTACTGTTACTACTACTACTGCTACTACCACCCTTCATTCAGTCATCTCTTACTCCTTGCCTCAGCTTCACACCAAACAATAGACCATATTCTCACTGGCATAACATTTCGTAACACCTCTTCCTAAGCAATTTATCCTGCACAACAAAAAATAAAAAAAAAATCTGGATGAAGATGCTGACCATATGCAAAATAAATCGCTAAAGAAAAGGCATTACGAAAGCATAATAAGGAAAGGGTATAATATTTACACTAAGCAGGCCTCCTATCAATAAAACTTCAAGGTTCAGTAAAAAGATTCATTTCCAAGACAGTTCAGGATACATACACATAGGTGACGAAACAGACACAGAAATTCCTATATACACATCAGCTTAAGCACTACGAGAGTCTTCACACACACACACGCACACACGCACACACACACACACCGAGAAAAGATACACACTCAGGTCTACATCATCATCATCATCATCATCATCATTATTATCATCATTATTTTGTTCCATATAAACTGTACAGGCGTAAGCAAATCTTCGTCGCCCTCTCTCTGCCAGCATTGTGTCTTGCCTCCCATACTTCTTATTTCTCCCCAAAAGACAGAGTAACATTGCCTTTCTTTGTGTGTGTGTGTGTGTGTGTGTGTGTGTGTGTGTGTGTGTGTGTGTGTGTGTGTGTGTGTGTGTGTGTGTGTGTGTGTGTGTTCATAGTGCCTTCCATTTCCTTCCCTTCTTCCCAAGAGTATCCTTCCTTCTCATATTCTTTGTGTGTGTGTGTGTGTGTGTGTGTGTGTGTGTGTGTGTGTGTGTGTGTGTGTGTGTGTGTGTGTGTGTGTGTGTGTGTGTGTGTGTGTGTGTGTGTGTGTGTGTGTGTGTGTGTGTGTGTGTGTGTGTGTGTGTGTGCTTCATACTGCCGTCACATAAAAATACTTCACATAACACCCACCACTGTCACAGTCAACAGAGGTGTCCACGAATTTTTGCTCACAACTGTACATTTACCTATGGATTGGCCTTGATATTAAAACTGAGTCATCGATATTTTTTTTTATGTAGAGAAGAAGGAACCAAAGGCAAGGAAAAAAGAAGAGAAAAAAGAAAAGAGAGCCAAATTCAAGATCCGTTCATTTCGAGGTGCCTGGACACACTGCCATTAAAAGACTGGAGGTCATAGGCAGAGGGAAATACGGACTCAGGATGACAGTTCCAGAGTTGACCAGGTGGATATATGGTTGAACTTTATAGAACACTTGTAATGGCTATAATCCTGTTTTTTCTGTCTTTTTAATTGCCTTGGAGACACCTTGGAAAGTGAGCAGGTCAGAAAGTCTTAAGTCTCCTCTACTATTTAAGTTCTGCCCAAAGAAGAGGAAGAAGCAGAGGAGAAGGAGGAGGAGGAGGAGGAGGAGGAGGAGAAGAAGAAGAAGAAGAAGAAGATGAAGAAGAAGAAGAAGAAGAAGAAGAAGAAGAAGATGAAGAAGAAGAAGAAGAAGAAGAAGAAGAAGAAGAAGAAGAAGAAGAAGAGGAGGAGGAGGAGGAGAAGAAGAAAAAGAAGATGAAGAAGAAGAAGATGAAGAAGAAGAGGAGGAGGAGAAGAAGAAAAAGAAGATGAAGAAGAAGAAGAACAAGAAGGAGAAGAAGAAGAAGAAGAAGAAGAGGAAGAGGAGGAAGAGGAGGAGGAGGAGGAAGAAGAGAAAAGTCACTAAGTCCAGAGAAATCAAGAAAAAGATGAGAGGTTGAAAAAGTTTGTCTTGAAATATTCCCTTGCTCACCTGTTGTACCCTGCCTCACCTGAACCACACCTGACAAAATTAGTACACTTTTTCTGACAATCTTTAAGAAACTTTTGGTGTTTTTCTTTCAATCTTGTACACCCAAAGCTTTAGGAACTTTACAGTCTTCTCGGATGAGCCACACACACACACACACACACACACACACACACACACACACACACACACACACACACACACACTAATCATAAGGCAAAGAATAGCAACTAATCCCTAAAAATGAGATTAGCAGATTCCGTGACACTAAAAATAAGCCCTTCAATCCAATGACGTATTTCTCCGTATATACTTGCTCTCTCTGGACGATTTTAATAAGCTGTGGAGAGATTTTCTAAAGTTGGAGGGGTTAGATAAAGCTTTCGTTTACTCCTCTTTATCATGAGGGTCCATTAAGCTGAAAGAAATCGTCTGATCGCTGAGATATATTCAAATCTGGAGATAATTTTAACACTGGAGGGGTTAACTACAGCCTTCACTAACCCCTTCACTAACAGACCCCTCTTCTAAGCTTACTAAAATCATCTGAACCAGCAGGAAGCTTAAATAACGCCATAGGACTGAAGGAGTAAGCATTAATTATATTCAAATGAGCAAGCCATGATTCTCTCACATTTCTCACTGGAGAGTTTATGAGCAGCAGTTTCGTAGCGGATTTTTTTGTGGCAGAGTTGAGCCAATTTGATCATCTTATCTTCTTAGCTAAATACGTTTGGCTATTTATCCTTCGGTCGTGCTAGCAGAGGGAGTCATAGCCAGAAATCTCCTTGCCATCCACCACACACCTCGTCGTCTCATCCTTGGGCACCTCAAAGCCTCGGATTTTCATGTAATAGCCACCGGAATTGTCACGGGCTAAAGTTGACATCTGGTCCTCCTCCTTGTCTTTCACCACCACCCTGATAATATACACCTCATTCACTTTGTCCTTCCCTAGCATCTCATCGTGCCTGGATTCATATTTACCCAAGGACCCAACCTCATGCCTGGGCTCATTCTTACCCAGGGAGCCTGTTGTTACTCTCTGCGCCTCATCGGAAACCCTGCTCGGTCTGTCTCTGTGCACTCTACGGCTCACTCTCCTCAGCCTCTCCCACTTTCCAGAGTCCCTTGTACTTGGTCCACTTCCACCACTGTGCACTATATGATCATCACTCACTACCCCTATTTGCTTTTCTCTCGTGGTCACCTCCTGGCTGCACACTTCATTGTCCTTATCTTTTTCAAACACCTCGTCAGGCTGGTTGCGTAACCTGTCCCCTCTTTGCACTTCATGGTTCTGCGTCGCGTTTGGTTTTTCATACCGACCCACAACCTCCTCAAGCTTCTTACTTAACCTTTCCATTCTCTGCACCTCATGAGTCTTTGCTACGTCTGGTTTTTCATATCGAACCAAGATCTCATCGCGTAACCTTTCCCCTCTTCGCACCTCACGATTTTCCGCTACATCTGGCTTTTCATACTGCACCTTTTCCATGAACTTGGCACTACCTTCCCTTGAGCTGCACTCCGAGGCACGGGTACTGGACCTATGGCTGCCTGTCTCGCTTGGGGTGTTACTGCTTGTACGTCGAACTTGTTGCTTTCGGGCAGATCCGTTACTCCTCAAGCTGATGTTACTTAGGCTGCTGATGTTGCTGGAGATTTTGGTGCTTCTTTTCTCATCCTTCTTGCTTCCAGCCCTCTGAAAAATGCTTAAGTTAGGCAGGCTCATTGGACCATCACTCCTGGAGGCGCCTCTTGCTTTCAGGGTCAAGTCACAGATCTCCGCATAGTGATTCTCGGTCTCCTCCTCCTTCTCCTGTATGGGGCTGATGTCGTCTGCTACACGTGAATAGTCCATGTTCTCCACTGATACGGTAGAAAGGAAGCTGTTGTTCTCACTCTCTGGCTTCTTTTCAACTTGCTTAGAGTTTTTGCCATTCTGCAGGACATAGGTGTTCTGTTTGGAAATCTTGCGAATGTCAGCGTTCTTCTTGTTCTCGCGGCTGGGGTCCTTGAGAGGGTAGTTATTGAGACTGCTGCTGCTTCTGTCATGGTAGGTGAACTTAGTCTTCTCTACGCTGTTTTCCCTCCGCCTGAAGTCCTTGATTCTAAGATCTCGCGTCTTCTCCTTGTTGACGGGTGGCAGTCGACCTTCCCTGGAGTGGTCACGTTCCCGTACTTTTTTTTTATCGTGGTCAGACAGGAAGGACAAACTCAGAGGTCGAATGTTCGTCAAAGGTTCCACGAATTTGTCGCTGAGGGAGCGGGTCAATGACCTTGACCTCTTCTCAGTCACGTGATGGGTAACCTGAGGAAAACACATAACATTAATTGCTTTGAAGTTTTAAATAATGAGTGGTACTTTATTTCTTTCAGCATGACTTTTTATTTTATTTTTTAATATATAAATATTTTACTTCCATTTTGCAAGGACCTCTCGTACTGAATAGGCTAATGGAGATAGATTTTGATCCTCTTTCTGTTAGGGTTGTACCTCGAGGAAAGGAAAATTACTTGCAAATGTGAATTAAATAAGAGGAAACGTCAGTACTCTGATGATAAGTCTGCAGCCAGCCAATTATAAATCCCACATAGAGAACTACGAAATCTTAGGTATAGTTACAAAACATTTTTAACAGTTCGGGACTGGAATGATAATGATGCCATACAGAACAGTTAATATACAAGAAGGTCAGGTACTTATTAAGAAAAACTGTTAATATTTTACAGAACTGAAGTGGTACAAAAGATAAGGTTAGGATAATACAAAAGAAATACAGTCTTTAGGCAGTTAGCAGCAAGCATATTAGCATCTACTTTAGTGTGTATATAATTAAGCTAATGTATCAATTAAAATAGTATTCATATATGAGAAGCCTTAAATTTAGCACTATATATCTATCTTTCTATAGCCAAACACCTACCATCGTAAAGACAAGGATTAGAGTAAGCTTAATACTATAAATGCATTTAAGGGTTAAGTAGAGGAATCCTGATCTCAAAGCCAAAAGGACCATATTAATAAACGCTGCATTAGTCAAAGCTTCAGGCTAAATTCTTTGTTCAGAAATAATTAGAAACTGTCCCGCAGCTTCAGCATGACTGGTGGCAAAGTTGGCTTGTCAGTGGCAGCAAGAACTTACAATATTATTATCTGTAAAGGATACTGTATGTGTGTATGGATGTATGGATGGATGGATGGATGACGGATGAGTGGATGAAAGGATGTTATGTAGTGCTCGGCTTCCACACACTTAACATGAGCAAACAACTCTTCCATACATGTGCAAACCATGCTTAACAGGTTTTGAATGGCAACTGATACGTAGGTCCGAGAACACTACTTTATCACAAGCTTCATCAGTGACGGAAGGTGGTAATTCTTGGTCCTGCTTGGCTACTCCACCCAATGCTTCACGCGTGGTATTGGTGTGGATGGATTTGTGGAGTATAGGGTGGGAAGTGTGTGTGAAAACTGTAACTAGTAACATCTGCGTGCTTGTTAGTAGATTACAATATTTATTGATTTAGTGTTTATGTTCTGTACATAACTCTGTACCATGTTCATCTCCAAGCAGCAGCCCAGGCCATACTGTTGCGCGTAGAAAGGAGGCAGTTGCCTCCCAAGAAAGGAAAATACCTCAGTCATGCCGGAAGGTGTGGTTCCCACCTTGATCTGGCGGCGCCAGGCCTCGGCCTCGTCCTCACAGTACGACACAGTTTTGAGGAAGATGGGCGTCTTGGGGAACATGGCGTCCTTCACTGGCGTCAGCGGGAAGTTGGAGGACACATCGATCTCGAACAGTGTGGCGTCGGCCTCGTTGGTCATGGTGCAGGCCAGGATGACCGACTCTTTCTGGGCTTGTTCCAAGCGAAGCACACCTGGAAGACACAGCAATCATCATCATCATCATCATCATTATCATCGTCATGAACTTTTTTCCCATCTAAGAAGGAGGTGAGTGTATAAGGATAGCAACAGAGTATTACACAGGCTGAGCATTGTATGCTGCATGAATTACACTGAAATATTTCACATATCGGTACTCATAATGAGATGCATGAAATACTGAGTGGCAGGGCATATGGGGTATATAAACACACATAAACACACACCAGTAAAGATGCAGTGCACTCTAGACATGTACCCCCACATCAGACGCAAGGTGAGGGGCACATATACATACATAAACAAACATAAACACACATCAGTCAAGTTGCAGCGAACCCTTGACATGTACCCACACCAGACGCACGGTGAAGGGCATATAAACACACATAAACACATATAAACAAGCATAAACACGCACCAGTAAAGTTGCAGGGCACTCTAGGCATGTACCCACACACCAGACGCACGGTGAGGGGCAGGCGATGGTTCTTGAGGATGTGGGTCATCAGGTACACGTGGTTCGGGTTCTTGCTGTTCTTCTGGGCCGTTGTGTAGAACCGACCCGTCGCAGAAAACGGGAGGAAGACAACCTGCAAAGAACGCACAAGAGGAATAAACCCTGCAAAGTAATGAGGAATACACCCTGTAAATTAACACAGGGGGAATACACCCTGCAAAGTACACACAGGCATATAGAAGTAAATACACATAAAACAGTATGGTAAAAATATACAAAGGCCTGCATAGGATCACTACTTAATGACTTGTCGAGATCTCACTGTAAGTCTTCGGCAGAAATTTCAGGTCTGCATTGGATCGTTACTTACTGTCTTCTGGAAATCTCTCTACTCGTTTTATACAGAAATTACAGATTTATAAAGATCATGTCTCCCTACGTGTCAAGTGGGGTTGGTGGAGGATTAGTGCCCCTCCCTGTAAAACAATTAACTCTAAGCCGCTGGCCACCCCGTTTGGGATACATGGCGTCTGGCAATGAATGAATGTCTGTCTATATCTGTCTTCATAACCATCATCGTGTGTGTGTGTGTGTGTGTGTGTGTGTGTGTGTGTGTGTGTGTGTGTGTCCATAATATATCAAAATCAAGTGGGTATATTGCATCCAAAGTTTGTAGCAATCACCCTGAGATTTGAGGCTTGAACTGATTACACTCTGGCGAAGCTGCAATTTTATATATATATAGTGTTCCTATGTATATAAATGTAAATAAATGTATACTGTAAACTCCAGCCCTATTCTCTCTCTCTCTCTCTCTCTCTCTCTCTCTCTCTCTCTCTCTCTCTCTCTCTCTCTCTCTCTCTCTCTCTCTCTCTCTCTCTCTCTCTCTCTCTCTCTCTCTCGCTCTCTCTCACCTCATTCCTGTAGTTCAGACACTGGGCGTACTTATCGCACGTAAGGCCTGCCAGCTCACGTGCACGCCCACCGCTGTTGCTCCGCCGTGCATTGAGGTCTTCATAGATCCCCAGAAGCTTCAGCACGTGACCGCTCTGAACAACTGCCTTTTGGTAACTTAGTCCCCCTCCTTCTGAAATGCAGGGGATAGAATTAGGATGATGATGATGATGATGATGATGATAAGGAGGAAGAGGAGGAGGTGGAGGAAGAGGAGGAGGATAAAATGATGAGAAGAAGAAGAGGAAGAAGAAGAAGAAGAAGAAGAAGAAGAGGGAGGAGGAGGAGGAGGAGGAGGAGGAGGAGGAGGATAATAATAATAATAATAATAATAATAATAATAATCTATATAAAAAACCTGAGAATTAAAGACAGCAAATATTTATCCAACCATTATTAAAATTCTTGGATAAAAGAGAGACTAAGAATAATATTTTTTTACTTACGAAAATTATATGTTTTAATCGTAACTATGAAGAAAAAAATCTGAGATAAATATATGTCAATCACGGATCAAAAATATCTATACTCCTTTCACCTTAACTTGGCCCAGATTTTCGTCCTTTGGCAGCTTATTTCACGTAGCTCAGTGGCAGAAAAAGACAATACTACGGCTCTACATCCTTCCCACAGCACTTCTTCGTGACTATACTCCTTTCACCTTAACTTGGCCCAGATTTTCGTCCTTTGGCAGCTTATTTCACGTAGCTCAGTGGCAGAAAAAGACAATACTACGGCTCTACATCCTTCCCATAGCACTTCTTCGTGACTATACTCCTTTCACCTTAACTTGGCCCAGATTTTCGTCCTTTGGCAGCTTATTTCACGTAGCTCAGTGGCAGAAAAAGACAATACTACGGCTCTACATCCTTCCCATAGCACTTCTTCGTGACTATACTCCTTTCACCTTAACTTGGCCCAGATTTTCGTCCTTTGGCAGCTTATTTCACGTAGCTCAGTGGCAGAAAAAGACAATACTACGGCTCTACATCCTTCCCATAGCACTTCTTCGTGACTATACTCCTTTCACCTTAACTTGGCCCAGATTTTCGTCCTTTGGCAGCTTATTTCACGTAGCTCAGTGGCAGAAAAAGACAATACTACGGCTCTACATCCTTCCCATAGCACTTCTTCGTGACTATACTCCTTTCACCTTAACTTGGCCCAGATTTTCGTCCTTTGGCAGCTTATTTCACGTAGCTCAGTGGCAGAAAAAGACAATACTACGGCTCTACATCCTTCCCATAGCACTTCTTCGTGACTATACTCCTTTCACCTTAACTTGGCCCAGATTTTCGTCCTTTGGCAGCTTATTTCACGTAGCTCAGTGGCAGAAAAAGACAATACTACGGCTCTACATCCTTCCCATAGCACTTCTTCGTGACTATACTCCTTTCACCTTAACTTGGCCCAGATTTTCGTCCTTTGGCAGCTTATTTCACGTAGCTCAGTGGCAGAAAAAGACAATACTACGGCTCTACATCCTTCCCATAGCACTTCTTCGTGACTATACTCCTTTCACCTTAACTTGGCCCAGATTTTCGTCCTTTGGCAGCTTATTTCACGTAGCTCAGTGGCAGAAAAAGACAATACTACGGCTCTACATCCTTCCCATAGCACTTCTTCGTGACTATACTCCTTTCACCTTAACTTGGCCCAGATTTTCGTCCTTTGGCAGCTTATTTCACGTAGCTCAGTGGCAGAAAAAGACAGTACTACGGCTCTACATCCTTCCCATAGCACTTCTTCGTGACTATACTCCTTTCACCTTAACTTGACCCAGATTTTCGTCCTTTGGCAGCTTATTTCACGTAGCTCAGTGGCAGAAAAAGACAATACTACGGCTCTACATCCTTCCCATAGCACTTCTTCGTGACTATACTCCTTTCACCTTAACTTGACCCAGATTTTCGTCCTTTGGCAGCTTATTTCACGTAGCTCAGTGGCAGAAAAAGACAATACTACGGCTCTACATCCTTCCCATAGCACTTCTTCGTGACTATACTCCTTTCACCTTAACTTGGCCCAGATTTTCGTCCTTTGGCAGCTTATTTCACGTAGCTCAGTGGCAGAAAAAGACAATACTACGCCTCTACATCCTTCCCATTGCACTTCTTCGTGACTATACTCCTTTCACCTTAACTTGGCCCAGATTTTCGTCCTTTGGCAGCTTATTTCACGTAGCTCAGTGGCAGAAAAAGACAATACTACGGCTCTACATCCTTCCCATAGCACTTCTTCGTGACTAGCACCCTTTTCTGGTGTTAATCTATTGTTACAGAAGAGTAGTCAAGATGGTAATTTTAGGCCAGGTTTGAGTGAATAGGGTATAGTGAGGCTTTACCTCTTCATAGAGAGAGAGAGACAGAGGGGAGAGAGACAGACAGACAGAGGGAGAGACAGAGAGTGAGACAGACAGAGAAACAGAGACACAGACAGAGAAGAGGAGAGAATTACCCAAGTCAAACATGAAACATAATTTTACGAGACAGAGACAATGAATGAGGACAAATATACGAGACATAGATTACAAAGTTCCAAAGAGTATAATGAATCAAAATATAGATTGTTTTCAATGACCTGGACGTTTATAGAGCCATTAACCCTTCAATACCCCTCTATGTTGCCTGATACAGAGCGCTGCTACTACTACTACTACTACTACTACTACTACTACAAGCAATAACAATACACTCCATACCATCCTGCTTGCTCGTAAAGGCGGGCACGTCGTAGCGAGTGAGGAAGAAGGACACCTGGCTGGCCGCTACCTGTTCTACGGTGCTGTAGTAAGGTGCGGTGTGACCCTCGCTCGTAACTACAGCAAACCAGCCTGTAGGGTACCGTACATGTGTGACTGTACCGTTGTGTATCCTGGCCCCACACACACACACACACACACACACACACACACACACATACTTAAAGACACACATAAACAGGTGAGAAAAAGACACACGAGGAATCACACGAATATGCACACAGAGATACAGACCGAACAGCGCGCACACACACACACACACACACACACACACACACACACACACACACACACACACACACAAGACTAACCTGTATAAGTGTCAGGAATAACGATGGCAGGACCAACTGGGGTAAGCTCTCCATTTTTCCCAGGCCTTAGAGAAACACCTCGAACCTGTTAAAAAAAATTGACTTAATGACTTTCACCTTCATCATACTTTACTCCTCTATCCCCTATCCATATCCCTATTGCCTCACCATGAGCGTAGGGGGACGGGGATAGGCTCTTATGTCTGTATTAGGTGGAGAGACAGACAAATGGGGACGTAAAGGAGTGTTGTGGAGTTACATGGAGAGACAGACAGACAAATGAGGAAGTAAAGGAGTGTTGTGGTGTGGATGTGGGTGTAGATGGTCTGGTGAAGAGAATGAAGATTGAGAGACTGACTAGGAGAGTGTGAGTGAGGCGGAGGGGGAGTAGAAGAGGAGGGAGGGACAAGAATGTTATCTATCTATCTGTCTATCTATGTCTGTCTATCTAATCTATCTATCTATCTATCTATCCATCCATCGATCCCTTTAACTACCTATCTCTCCATCTATCAATCAATCTATCTATATATCTATCTATATAGGTACAAAAGGGTATTAACCAGCCATATCCAAAAATAAATCGCTAAGGAAGAGGTGTTAGGGAGCTTCAGTACCCAAGGAGAATAGCATGATTAGCTTAATTTTCAGTTATTTTTTTTATTTTTTCCCATTGTTTTTGAGAGAAAGAGAGAGAGAGAGAGAGAGAGACAGGCAGACAGACAAACAGACAGACAGACAGACAGACAGAGGCAGAGACAGAGACAGAGACAGACAGACAGACAGACGGGCAGATGGAGTAAGAGAGTGAGAGAGAGAGAGAGAGAGAGAGAGAGAGAGAGAGAGAGAGGTCAGCAGGTCAAGGAATAGGTCAGCAGCTCAAGGAATAGGTCAGCAGGTCAAGGAATAGGTCAGCAGGTCAAGTTCCATGTGTCTCCAAGGGGTAATTATCTATCTATCTATTGCCAGACGCTTTAATTCCGTAAGGGATGGCCACAAACAAATCGCCTCCATGTCGCCCTGTCTCCCGCCATTTCACTGCCCTGCTCCCAGCTCACATCCCCCTCTCTCATAATAATAATAATAATAATAATAATGATGATAATAATAATAATAAAATGCACAAGTCTTAGGCCCATACTGTCGTCGGTTAAGGGAGCTCCCTAACACCTTTTCCTAAGCGATTTATTTTGTCTATTACACCTTACTGTCCTCTTCTGAGTTAAATAAATCCTTCCAATATCGTCATACTCTGCATAAATAACAAAAGCATATTAACCAGCCATATCCAAAAATAAATCGCTAAGGAAGAGGTGTTAGGAAGCCTCTTTAATCGACTGTGATACAAGCCAAAGACGTACAAAGGGATATTAACCAGCCATGTCCAAAAATAAATCGCTAAGGAAGAGGTGTTAGGGAGCCCAAAAATGGCTGTGTCTCACCGTAGAATTATTCAAACATACAACCAACTTATTAAAATTATCATGTAGTCAGATTACAGGATTATTTTGACTAGTAACCAAGGAGACTCGTGCCTGCCTAATAGCTAAGGGTGAATTTCATGAACTAATTTTAGTGAAGATTAAAAAGTGTGATGGATTGCTGGTGATATGCAGAGGAAATTTTGATTGAGAGAGAGAGAGAGACAGACAGACAGACAGACAGAGTAACCCAAAATTGTTGTGCTTATCTCCATATCAGAAGGAAGGAAGGAAGAAAGGAAGGAAAGAAGGAAGGAAGGAAGGATGGAATGGACGAAGAAAGGAGGGTAGGAAGGAAGGCAAGAGAGAGGACAGTAAGGAGGGAAGGCTGGATGGATGAAAAGATAGACGGATGAATGGAAGCAAGGATGGAAGGAAGGAAAGGAGGGAAGGGAGGAAGGAAGGAAGGAAGAAAGGGAAGGGAGGAAGGAAGGAAGGGAAGGGAGGAAGGAAGGCAAGGAGGGAAGGGAAGAAGCAAGGAAGGAGGGAAGGAAGGAAAGAAAGAGGGGAGGGAGGAGGGAAGGAAGAGGACAGAGGATGAACAAGACGATGAGGAAACAGGCATAGTGAAAGTACTGGCACAGTGTTGCAACCCGCGGCCACGGGAAGGCACCCAGGTACAGTGTTTAGGCCTGGCTGATGGTTCCTGTAGCCACTGACTCACACGACATTGATCAAGTGTACTGGCAGGAGGGAAACACCGTGACTCAAGTACTCATGAATATTGATGGCATCCAGTGGGCCTCATCCAGTATGATATAGATGTAGAACTAGAAGCCACTCAGGGAACGCATACCTCCGCCAGTACTACCGCAGGACCCGGATCCTTCCGAAAATTTAATCAATTTCCTCTTGGTCCATGGCCCACCCTTCCACAAACATTCATTGAAATTCGATGAGAACTGCTGGAGATATCGTGTGGACAAACAAACAAACGGCCAAACACAGGTGAAGTCATAACCTCAAACTTCGTTGCCGGAGGTAATTAGACACAGCTCAGGGAATGCATACCTCCGCCAGCGCAAGTAAACTTTATGATACATTCCTGAATCCGGTTCCACATTTACTCCCTTTATTTACAAGAGACGAACAGATGAAAGAAAAACAATTAAAAAAAAATCCATACATCAGACTACACGTGTCTTCTACTCATAAAAAATCCTGCAACAGCTGGTGGGGAGGGGGGGGGGGACTCTGAGGACGTGAATTCCAAAGAGATGCAGTTCGGGAAATAAATAAATTCTGATGGAAGTTGTGCAATACGGCAGTGTGACAGTCCAGCCATGAGCGCTACCAGATGCCTGTGTAGCACGGGGGAAGGCGTGGAGAGGTGGCACAGATTTTTAAGACATCTTGTACACAGACAGAGAGACAGACAAAGAGAGACAGACAGACAACGAAACGCAGAGAAAGACAGACGGACAGAAAAAGACAGTCAGAGAGAGAAAGACAGACCAAGACAGACAGACAGAGAAAGACCGAGAACGACAGACAGAGATAGACAGAGAAAGACAGACATGGGTGAATACAAAACCTCTGTCCAGTTTCGTTGGCGGGGTAAATGGTACAGACAAACAGACAGACAGACAGACAGACAGACAGACAAAAGCAGAGACACATTAGCTCTATAACTGAGGAGCCGAGAGGAAGAAGGACACATACGCCATTTTTTTTTTTTTTTTTTTTTTTTTTAAGGAGATACGCGGTAATGAAGCCTAGTGCAAGTAAGGCCTTGTAAATGAAGCCTTATGATCGTAAATCCCATTGAGTGCAGGTATCTTTTGCCTGTAATGCATGCAGTATTTGTGGTAGGTGCTGGCGACCATCATCCACTTACTTGATGTAGTGCTGCCTACTTCTTCCTTAGCCTTTATCATTCTTTTTCTGTGCCTGTCCTCCTCTCTTCCTATTTCTCACCATCATCCACTCACAAGATGTAGTGCTGCCTACTTCTTCCTTAGCCTTTATCATTCTTTTTCTGTGCCTGTCCTCCTCTCTTCCTATTTCTCCCATCTTTCCTGTCACTTCTTATTGCTTTTCTTTCCTTTACAGGTGGCTTTACATTGAGTGACAAGCCAAATGGTTTCCTGTAAGCCAAGAAACCATTTACAACGCTGGGTGGTAACCATATAACCAAACCATACGTGCCCCTACGTGTCAACAAGTGGGTTGGTGGAGGGTTAGTGCCCCTCCCCGTAAAACAACTAACTCAAAGACAAACGGCCACCCCTTACGGGATTATGGCGTCTGGCTAGAGATAGACAGCATTCAGTATTATCCACAGATGTATGATAAACACAATATTTTATTTTTTTACCGAGGGTTGCAATATGTGTTTTAATTTCATTCATGTTGATAAAAGTGCAGGAACGCGCGTGCAGAAATCTATGAGACTCACCAAAAAAAATGAATGGATGACTAGGCTAGACGTTGATACAGACCCCTCTTTGATTTTCTTATTCTTCATTGAGTGTCATTTCTCTAACTTTAGCCTTGAATATCTCCTTTAAAAAAAAAAAAAATTGTTCCTCTCTCCCCCTCAATTAACATAAAGATGAATTTAATTTGAGCCACGAGATTTGCACTCCGAGAAGCGAAAATGCAAGTGCGGTCGCCCTAAATAAGGCTGGGGGTGCAAGGTGTGCGTGAAAGTGAGAGGACAGTGTGGGACGTGTGAAAGTGAGAGGACAGTGTGGGACGTGTGAAAGTGAGAGGACAGTGTGGGACGTGTGAAAGTGAGAGGACAGTGTGGGTGATGAGAGGACAGTGTGGGACGTGTGAAAGTGAGAGGACAGTGTGGGACGTGTGAAAGTGAGAGGACAGTGTGGGACGTGTGAAAGTGAGAGGACAGTGTGGGACGTGTGAAAGTGAGAGGACAGTGTGGGACGTGTGAAAGTGAGAGGACAGTGTGGGACGTGTGAAAGTGAGAGGACAGTGTGGGACGTGTGAAAGTGAGAGGACAGTGTGGGACGTGTGAAAGTGAGAGGACAGTGTGGGACGTGTGAAAGTGAGAGGACAGTGTGGGGCGTGAGAAAGTGAGAGGACAGTGTGGGACGTGTGAAAGTGAGAGGACAGTGTGGGGCGTGTGAAAGTGAGAGGACAGTGTGGGAGGGGAGAGCAAAGTGGAGTGGCGAGGTAGGGGACAGGGCCGTGGCTTGGTGGGTATAATACTGAAGCTCTCGTTCGTGGGGTAGGTTGGAGAGGGTTCGAGTGGCTTTAAATTGAGGATGAAGAAGAGGAGAAGGAGGAGGAGGAGGAGGAGGAGGAGGAAGAGAAGAAGAAGAAAAAGAAGGAGAGAGAGAGAGAGAGAGAGAGAGAGAGAAAGAGAGAGAGAGAGAAACGAAGGAGAGAGGGATGAGAGGCCGGTTGTGAGGAGAAATGAAGGAAGGGCAGGAGGGAAGGAAGGAAAATATTGAGGAGAGAAGGAAGGAGGGAGGAGAAGGGGCTTGTTAGGAGGGAGGGAGGGCGAAAGAGAAGGAGGAAGTTGAGGAGACAGAGAGAAGGAGGGGACGAAGAAGAGATTGTGAGGTCAGAGGAGAGAGAGAAGGAAGGAAGGAAGAAGAAAGGAAAGAAGGAGGAGGAAAGAAAGGAAGGAAGGAAGATAAAGAGGAATGATGGTGAACAAACGAAGGAGGGGGAAGGTGAAGGAGACAAGTGAAGGAAGGTAGGAAGGAAGGAGGGAAGGAAGGAAAGAAGGAAGGAGGGAAGGAAGGAAAGAAGGAAGGAGGGAGGGAAGGAAGGACGGAAGATAAAAAGTAATGATGGTGTACAGAAGAAGGAGGGAGAAGAGAAGGGGAGAGAATATGGAGAAAAGTGAAGGAAGGAAGGAAAGGAGGAAGGAAGGAGGGAAGATGAAAAGGAATGATGGTGTACAAAAGAGGGAGGGAGAAGAGAAGGAGGGAGAAGGGGGAGTCAAGTGAAGGAAGGAAGGAAGAAGGGAGTGGCCACGTGGAGACAAGCCAAGAAAAAGGTTACCTGTGCAACAATGACCTCAGGAGAAGAAAGAGGGAAAGGAAACGTGACCTAGCTTCACCTGACCTTAACAAAATCGAACCTAATCCATCCTGACCTAACCTAACCCAAGTCGACCTAACATAATCTTACCTTAACCTAAAACTACCAAAAATTTTAAGTGTGAGAGGAGAATTAACAAGAGTCTTTCCCTGAGCTCAGAGGATATGGAAACTATCAAATATTTCCTTATTTCTTGTTGCTCCTATAAATAAAAACATCTCAAGCTTTTTATATCCTTGTCTGTCCTTATATGGCTTTTCTATATGATGCGTTAGGATGGTAAGAGACGCAGTACATTATTTACAAGTTTGTGGGTAATTCTTTACCAGTATTGTGTTCTGCCTTCCATAGATTTCCTTCCTCCCCATACAGTATTTCTTTTTCAGAGCTTCATATTATCACACACACACACACACACACACACACACACACACACACACACACACACACACACACACACACACACACAATATTTATGTAACACCTTCCATCACAGCTGCAGGCAGATAAAAGTCAGAGAACTTTTCACCGCGATAAAGCACTTTGATACAGAAGTTCGCCTCATATTTTCACCTCTTGTGCTTCTCACTTTCCTCTGCTGGCTAATATTGCTAAGCTGAGAGAGGCTTGGTATGTTTCTCTGGCCTAATATTTCACCTCTTCTGCTTCTCACTTTCCTCTGCTGGCTAATATTGCTAAGCTGAGAGAGGCTTGGTATGTTTCTCTGGCCTAATATTTCACCTCTTCTGCTTCTCACTTTCCTCTGCTGGCTAATATTGCTAAGCTGAGAGAGGCTTGGTATGTTTCTCTGGCCTAATATTTCACCTCTTCTGCTTCTCACTTTCCTCTGCTGGCTAATATTGCTAAGCTAAGAGAGGCTTGGTATGTTTCTCTGGCCTAATATTTCACCTCTTCTGCTTCTCACTTTCCTCTGCTGGCTAATATTGCTAAGCTGAGAGAGGCTTGGTATGTTTCTCTGGCCTAATATTTCACCTCTTCTGCTTCTCACTTTCCTCTGCTGGCTAATATTGCTAAGCTAAGAGAGGCTTGGTATGTTTCTCTGGCCTAATATTTCACCTCTTCTGCTTCTCACTTTCCTCTGCTGGCTAATATTGCTAAGCTGAGAGAGGCTTGGTATGTTTCTCTGGCCTAATATTTCACCTCTTCTGCTTCTCACTTTCCTCTGCTGGCTAATATTGCTAAGCTGAGAGAGGCTTGGTATGTTTCTCTGGCCTAATATTTCACCTCTTCTGCTTCTCACTTTCCTCTGCTGGCTAATATTGCTAAGCTGAGAGAGGCTTGGTATGTTTCTCTGGCCTAATATTTCACCTCTTCTGCTTCTCACTTTCCTCTGCTGGCTAATATTGCTAAGCTGAGAGAGGCTTGGTATGTTTCTCTGGCCTAATATTTCACCTCTTCTGCTTCTCACTTTCCTCTGCTGGCTAATATTGCTAAGCTGAGAGAGGCTTGGTATGTTTCTCTGGCCTAATATTTCACCTCTTCTGCTTCTCACTTTCCTCCGCTGGCTAATATTGCTAAGCTGAGAGAGGCTTGGTATGTTTCTCTGGCCTAATATTTCACCTCTTCTGCTCGTCACTTTCCTCTGCTGGCTAATATTGCTAAGCTGAGAGAGGCTTGGTATGTTTCTCTGGCCTAATATTTCACCTCTTCTGCTTCTCACTTTCCTCCGCTGGCTAATATTGCTAAGCTGAGAGAGGCTTGGTATGTTTCTCTGGCCTAATATTTCACCTCTTCTGCTTCTCACTTTCCTCTGCTGGCTAATATTGCTAAGCTGAGAGAGGCTTGGTATGTTTCTCTGGCCTAATATTTCACCTCTTCTGCTTCTCACTTTCCTCTGCTGGCTAATATTGCTAAGCTAAGAGAGGCTTGGTATGTTTCTCTGGCCTAATATTTCACCTCTTCTGCTTCTCACTTTCCTCTGCTGGCTAATATTGCTAAGCTGAGAGAGGCTTGGTATGTTTCTCTGGCCTAATATTTCACCTCTTCTGCTTCTCACTTTCCTCTGCTGGCTAATATTGCTAAGCTGAGAGAGGCTTGGTATGTTTCTCTGGCCTAATATTTCACCTCTTCTGCTTCTCACTTTCCTCTGCTGGCTAATATTGCTAAGCTGAGAGAGGCTTGGTATGTTTCTCTGGCCTAATATTTCACCTCTTCTGCTTCTCACTTTCCTCTGCTGGCTAATATTGCTAAGCTGAGAGAGGCTTGGTATGTTTCTCTGGCCTAATATTTCACCTCTTCTGCTTCTCACTTTCCTCTGCTGGCTAATATTGCTAAGCTGAGAGAGGCTTGGTATGTTTCTCTGGCCTAATATTTCACCTCTTCTGCTTCTCACTTTCCTCCGCTGGCTAATATTGCTAAGCTGAGAGAGGCTTGGTATGTTTCTCTGGCCTAATATTTCACCTCTTCTGCTCGTCACTTTCCTCTGCTGGCTAATATTGCTAAGCTGAGAGAGGCTTGGTATGTTTCTCTGGCCTAATATTTCACCTCTTCTGCTTCTCACTTTCCTCTGCTGGCTAATACTGCTAAGCTGAGAGAGGCTTGGTATGTTTCTCTGGCCTAATATTTCACCTCTTCTGCTTCTCACTTTCCTCTGCTGGCTAATATTCCTAAGCTGAGAGAGGCTTGGTATGTTTCTCTGGCCTAATATTTCACCTCTTCTGCTTCTCACTTTCCTCTGCTGGCTAATATTGCTAAGCTAAGAGAGGCTTGGTATGTTTCTCTGGCCTAATATTTCACCTCTTCTGCTTCTCACTTTCCTCTGCTGGCTAATATTGCTAAGCTGAGAGAGGCTTGGTATTTTTCTCTGGCCTAATATTTCACCTCTTCTGCTTCTCACTTTCCTCTGCTGGCTAATATTGCTAAGCTAAGAGAGGCTTGGTATGTTTCTCTGGCCTAATATTTCACCTCTTCTGCTTCTCACTTTCCTCTGCTGGCTAATATTGCTAAGCTGAGAGAGGCTTGGTATGTTTCTCTGGCCTAATATTTCACCTCTTCTGCTTCTCACTTTCCTCTGCTGGCTAATATTGCTAAGCTGAGAGAGGCTTGGTATGTTTCTCTGGCCTAATATTTCACCTCTTCTGCTTCTCACTTTCCTCTGCTGGCTAATATTGCTAAGCTGAGAGAGGCTTGGTATGTTTCTCTGGCCTAATATTTCACCTCTTCTGCTTCTCACTTTCCTCTGCTGGCTAATATTGCTAAGCTGAGAGAGGCTTGGTATGTTTCTCTGGCCTAATATTTCACCTCTTCTGCTTCTCACTTTCCTCTGCTGGCTAATATTGCTAAGCTGAGAGAGGCTTGGTATGTTTCTCTGGCCTAATATTTCACCTCTTCTGCTTCTCACTTTCCTCTGCTGGCTAATATTGCTAAGCTGAGAGAGGCTTGGTATGTTTCTCTGGCCTAATATTTCACCTCTTCTGCTTCTCACTTTCCTCTGCTGGCTAATATTGCTAAGCTGAGAGAGGCTTGGTATGTTTCTCTGGCCTAATATTTCACCTCTTCTGCTTCTCACTTTCCTCTGCTGGCTAATATTGCTAAGCTGAGAGAGGCTTGGTATGTTTCTCTGGCCTAATATTTCACCTCTTCTGCTTCTCACTTTCCTCTGCTGGCTAATATTGCTAAGCTGAGAGAGGCTTGGTATGTTTCTCTGGCCTAATATTTCACCTCTTCTGCTTCTCACTTTCCTCTGCTGGCTAATATTGCTAAGCTGAGAGAGGCTTGGTATGTTTCTCTGGCCTAATATTTCACCTCTTCTGCTTCTCACTTTCCTCTGCTGGCTAATATTGCTAAGCTGAGAGAGGCTTGGTATGTTTCTCTGGCCTAATATTTCACCTCTTCTGCTTCTCACTTTCCTCTGCTGGCTAATATTGCTAAGCTGAGAGAGGCTTGGTATGTTTCTCTGGCCTAATATTTCACCTCTTCTGCTTCTCACTTTCCTCTGCTGGCTAATATTGCTAAGCTGAGAGAGGCTTGGTATGTTTCTCTGGCCTAATATTTCACCTCTTCTGCTTCTCACATTCCTCTGCTGGCTAATATTGCTAAGCTGAGAGAGGCTTGGTATGTTTCTCTGGCCTAATATTTCACCTCTTCTGCTCCTCACTTTCCTCTGCTGGCTAATATTGCTAAGCTGAGAGAGGCTTGTTATGTTTCTCTGGCCTAATATTTCACCTCTTCTGCTTCTTACTTTCCTCTGCTGGCTAATATTGCTAAGCTGAGAGAGGCTTGGTATGTTTCTCTGGCCTAATATTTCACCTCTTCTGCTTCTCACTTTCCTCTGCTGGCTAATATTGCTAAGCTGAGAGAGGCTTGGTATGTTTCTCTGGCCTAATATTTCACCTCTTCTGCTTCTCACTTTCCTCTGCTGGCTAATATTGCTAAGCTGAGAGAGGCTTGGTATGTTTCTCTGGCCTAATATTTCACCTCTTCTGCTTCTCACTTTCCTCTGCTGGCTAATATTGCTAAGCTGGGAGAGGCTTGGTATGTTTCTCTGGCCTAATATTTCACCTCTTCTGCTTCTCACTTTCCTCTGCTGGCTAATATTGCTAAGCTGAGAGAGGCTTGGTATGTTTCTCTGGCCTAATATTTCACCTCTTCTGCTTCTCACTTTCCTCTGCTGGCTAATATTGCTAAGCTGAGAGAGGCTTGGTATGTTTCTCTGGCCATAGATGATTCTCTCTGATATGATGCGTCAGGGAGGAAAGTGACGGACATGCCCTAAGTGTGACGCAGACGCAGTGGAATAGTAGACGAAATTTTGACTATGCGTATTCTAAATGCAAATTCTGAGGTTCAAGAAGGAATGGAAAAGAAGGAAAGCAGAACATAACAACCATGGGAGTATCAACGAACTTTTGTGCATAACTGTATATATGGTATAGGGGAATTTTAGAAGGATAACTGACCTTTTCTGATCGATGAAGCTTTTTTCTTTTTATTTGTTACTTTAGACTTATATTACTCAAACTTACATGAGCCTGAGGTTGCTACTACTACTACTACTACTACTACTACTACTACTACTACTACTACTACTACTACTACTACTACTACTACTGCTACTACTACTACTACTACTGCTGCTGCTATTACTGTTACTACTACCACTAGCAGTTTTACTAGTACTACTACTACTGCAATTATTATTATTATTATTATTATTATTATTATTATTATTATTACTTTTATTATTATTATTACTATTATTATTATTATAATTATTATTATTATTATTATTAATATTATTATTACTATATTTCTACTCCTATTCCTCCTCCTCCTATTCCTCCTCCTCCTCCTCCTCCTCCTCCTCCTCCTACTACTACTACTACTACTACTACTACTCGTCCTCCTCCTCCTTCTCCTCTACTACCATCACTACTACTACTACTACTACTACTATTACTTACTTCTCCTCCTCCTCCTCATTCTCCTCTACTACCATCATTACTACTCCTCTCCTTGTACAACCATTACTACTACTACTACTACTACTACTTACTACTACTACTTACTACTACACTTACCTTCGTGGACGTGTAAGTATTGTACAGGAGAAGTGGGCGTGAGAGGTCTAACCCTGGAGGGGCGGTGGGCGTATGGAGATGGGCGGCGATGGGGAGCTTGTGTTTCTTGAGGAGGGTCTGGGGGGTGAGGGACATGGTTAAGGGGGTCAGGTGAGGTGGGGGGTGCGGCGGCCCCCTCCCCAAAGACGAGCCGGAGGAGTGTGTGGACATATGTGGCCCCTTCACACATACACAAACTTACACATCTCAACACACACACCTTGACACGTACTCCTTTTCTCTCTTTCTCTTTTTCTCTTTTTCTATGGCTTTCTGTGACTGATTACTCTCTCTCTCTCTCTTTTAATCTGCTCTCTTTATAGCTCTCTCTCAGCACCACACTTTACCACATACTCTTTTTCTGTCTTTCTTTCTCTTTTTCTCTTTTTCTGTGACTAATTTCTTTATGCTCTCTCTCTTTAATATTCTCTCTCTCAGCACCACGTATTTTCTCTTTTTTCTCTCTTTCTTTCTCTTTTTCTGTGACTGATTTCTTTATGCTCTCTCTTTTTAAATTTACTCTCTCTCAACAGCACACCTTAACACATACTCTTTTTCTCTCTTTCTTCTCTTTTTCTATGGGTTTCTGTGGGTATGTTCTCTCAATTGCTCTCTTTCTCTCTTTCTCTTTACTCTTTTTCTATGGCTTTCTGTGGCTGATTTCTTTAAGCCCTCTTTTTTTATGTCCTTAGTACATAACACTCTTTTTCTCTCTTTCTTTCTCTTTTTCTCTTTTCTGTGACTGATTTCTTTATGCTCTCTCTCTTTTTAAAATTTTCTCTCTCTCAGCACCACACTTCAGCACATACTCTTTTTCTCTCTTTCTTTCTCTTTTTCTCTTTTTCTGTGACTAATATCTTTACTCTCTTATTTAATGGTCTCTCTTTATTGCTCTCTCTCTCACATAACACTCTCTCTTTCTCTCTTTCTCTTTTTCTATGCCTTTCTAGAGTCGATTTTTCAATTCTCTCTAAGTCTTTCCCTCTTTAATGCTCTCTCTCTCTCTTTTGCTCTTCTTAAGTCTTGTCTATTTGCCACTCTCTTTATCTATTTTACTCTCTTAATGCCTTTCAACCGTCTATTCAGTAATACTCTTTTCATCAAACTCTTTTTACGTGTTGTCAATCTCTAACTCTCTTTCAGCCTTACTCTCTTTCTTAAATTGTTTGTTACTCTTTTCCTCTACTCTTTTCATGCCTTGTAGAGTCCATTTCTCACTCTCTTCTACTCTCTCTCTCTCTCTTTCTGTGGTCTGTTTCTCTGTGTATTTTTCCTGTCTCACTTTCTTTATTTTCTTTCATTTAAGCAAAGTATTTCTCTTTCCCACACACTCCTTTCTCTCCCTGTAAAGATAAAATACTGATTATTTCTCTATGGAAATTAATATACACACTGCCTTGCCATTTGAAGAAGAAGAAGAAGAAGAAGGAAGAGGAGGAGGAGGAGGGGGAGAAGAAGAAGAAGAAGAAGAAGAAGAAGAAGAGGAGGAGGAGGAGGAGGAGGAGGAGAAGTAGAAGAAGAAGAAATGATGATGATGATGAAGATGATGATGATGATGATGACGAAGAAGAAGACGATCAAGAAGAAGGAGGAGAAGAGCGAGATGAACAAGAAGAAGAACAACAACAAGACGATCAAGGAGAACAAGAACGAAAACGGGAGAGAACAGAAAATAAATCGCCACCCATCATACGTCACTCTCAATCTTATATCCTACGTTCCTCCTGCCTTCGAGATTTTATTTTTTAATTTCAAAACTGGCCTTTCATTACAGTAGGGTTTACATTTATCTATCTATCTATCTATCTATCTATTGCCAGACGCCTTAATCCCGTAAGGGGTGGCCATAAACAAATCGCCTCCATGTCGCCCTGTCCCCTGCCATTTCACTGCCCTGCTCCCAGCTCACCCACCCCTCTCTCATATACCTCTCCACAGCATCCTTCCATTTCATCCTTGGCCTCCTCCTCCCTCTCCCCCCCTCCACCTCACTCACATACACTCTCCTTGTTAGCCTCTCACTCTCCATCCTCTCCACACACAAAAGTCCCATCAGATCCTTACACAATTTGCCAATAAGTTTTTACACAATCACCCTTCGACTTTCTACACAAATATTCCTTTCTTTTTACACTACTCTGCCTCAAATTCCTTACACAAATTGCCCAGAATTTCTTACACAAATTGTCTTCCTATTTACACAAATCTTCCTCCAAGCTTTTACACAATTCCTGCTCGATACACATAGCGGCCTTCACGTCTCTCTCTCTCTCTCTCTCTCTCTCTCTCTCTCTCACACACACACACACACACACACACACTGACCTTCGTTTTTACACAAATTGCCTTCAGATTCGTTCACAAATTTGCCCACATAATAAACAGTATTCCTTTAAGTCTTTGCACAAATGGCCTCTATAGTTTCACACAATTTTCTTTCACAGTTCCACACAGTTTGCCTTCAGGTGTTTCCGGATTTACTTTCTTTTTCACACAAATAGACTACAGGATTTTACACAATCTACACCATTTATTACACAGTTTTTCACAGTTTTTCACAAATATGCCTTTTAAGGTTACGGAATTCCCTATAGTGTCTTTCACAAATCCGCTTTCATGTGTGTGTGTGTTTTCTTTCACAAATTTGCCTCTTCTTTACACAAATAGACTTCAGACTTTTACACAAATCTACCTTCCCTTTAACAAATTTTGCCTCCAGGTTCCTACACAAATTGCCTTTAGCGACCATCATCCACTCACTTGATGTAGTGCTGCTTACTTCGTCCTTAGCCTTTATCGTTCTTTTTCTGTGTCTGTCCTCTCTTCCTATTTCTCACCATCATCCGCTCACTTGATGTAGTGCTTCTTACTTCTTCCTTAGTCTTTATCGTTCTTTTTCTGTGTCTGTCCTCCTCTCTTCCTATTTCTCACCTTCATCCACTCACTTGATGTAGTGCTGTCTACATATTCCTTAGCCTTTATCATTCTTTTTCTGTGCCTGTCCTCCTCTCTTCCTATTTCTCACCATCATCCACTCACTTGATGTAGTGCTGCCTACTTCTTCCTTAGCCTTTATCATTCTTTTTCTGTGCCTGTCCTCCTCTCTTCCTATTTCTCCCATCTTTCCTGTCACTTCTAATTGCTTTTCTTTCCATTACAGGTGGCTTTATATTGAGTGACAAGCCTAATGGTTTCCTGTAAGGCAGGAAACCATTTACAACGCTGAGTGGTAACCATATAACCAAACCATACGTGCTGCCTACGTGTCAGCAAGTGGGTTGGTGGAGGGTTAGTGTCCCTCCCCGTAAAACAACTAACTCATGATGACCACCCCTTACGGGATTATGGCGTCTGGCAATAGATAGATAGATAGATAGAATTTATAATTTTACACACTCGGCCTTTGGAACTTTACACAAACTTCATTATAGCCTCTTACACAATTCTACCTTCCTCTTTACACAAATGGCCTTCAGATTCTTACACAATCTGCCTTGAAATCTCTACACAAACCTGCCTTCCCTTTTACACAGTTCTGCCTTTAAGCTCTTACACAATCTGCCTTAATTTTCTTACACAAATCTAACTTCCTTTTCACACAAATCTTCCTTCGCTTTCACACAATTTTTTGCACAAATTTAAAAGTAGATTTCCATAGGCCTATTTTTTATTTCCGTAGCCTAGGCCTGGGTTATATTTCTGTCTGTCTCTCTGTCTTTTTGTCTCTGTCTCTATCTGTCTGTCTCTGTCTCTGTCTGTCTCTCTCTCTCTCTCTCTCTCTCTCTCTCTCTCTCTCTCTCTCTCTCTCTCTCTCTCTCTCTCTCAAAGATTACATGATTATTTTATTGCTCTCTTTTATACCACTATTCTCTCTCTCTCTCTCTCTCTCTCTCTCTCTCTCTCTCTCTCTCTCTCTCTCTCTCTCTTTAATACCACTTTATTTCCTTACATGTCACCTTAAGTGTCATCTAAATAAGTCACTTGGGTTTCTTTGAGGCCTATAACTCCTTAATACCACTTAAATTACTTTAATACCACTTAAGTTACTTTAATACCACTTAAGTTACTTTAATACCACTTAAGTTACTTTAATACCACTTAAGTTACTTTAATACCACTTAAGTTACTTTAATACCACTTAAGTTACTTTAATACCACTTAAGTTACTTTAATACCACTTAAGTTACTTTAATACCACTTTAGTCTCCTCTATACCAATTTAGTCTCCTCTATACCACTTTAGTTACTTTAATATCACTTTAATTACTTTAATACCACTTTAGTTACTTTAATACCACTTAAGTTACTTTAATACCACTTTAGTTACTTTAATACCACTTAAGTTACTTTTTTATACCACTTTAGTTACTTTAATACCACTTTAGTTACTTTAATACCACTTTAGTTACTTTAATACCACTTTAGTTACTTTAATACCAGTTTTCTTCCTTTCATACCCCTTCAGTCTCCTCTATACCACTTAAGTTGCTCTAATACCACTTTAGTTCCTTCTATACCACTTTATTTTCTTCAATACCAGTTCTCTTCCTTTTATATCCCTTTAATTTCTTCAATACCACTTCACTTACTTTAACACCACTTAATTCTCTTCCATACCACTTAAGTTCCTTCTATACCACTTCAGTTTCTTTAATACCAGCTTTCTTCCTTTCATACCCACTTCAATTTGGAGACTGAGAGACTAACTAGGAGAGTGTGAGTGAGGTGGAGTGGGGAAAGGGAAGGGTAGACTGAGAATGAGATGGAGGGCTGGATTGGAGAGGTATATGAGAGAGGGGGGTGTAAGTTGGGAGGATGGAGAGTGAGAGACTAACTAGGAGAGTGTATGGAAGTGAGGAGTAGGGAGGGAGAGGGATGGGGAGACCGAGGATGAGATGGAGGGATGAATTGGAGAGGTATATGAGAGAGGGGGGTGTAAGTTGGGGGGAGGGCAGTGAAATGACATGAGACAGGGAGACACAGAGGCGATTTGTTTGTGGCCACCCCTTCTGGGATTAAGGCGCCTGGCTGTAGGTAGATAGATAGATAGACTGATAGTGAGTTCTACTGTGCCAGAGTGGATGTTCTGTGAAATGTACTGTGCAAAATTCTGTGAATTAACTGTGTGTGTGTGTGTGTGTGTGTGTGTGTGTGTGTGTGTGTGTGTGAAGGTGAATGTACTGTGGAATATACTGTGAAATGTCCTTTGAATTCTACTGTTTGTGTGGATGGTACTGTGCATTACTATAGCTGTTTGGATTCTTCTGTGGGTGTTTGGATTCGTTTGAGGGCGTGCAAGGCGTCCTCGACCTGCCTCACACGACCTCAGCGCGGGCGTGGGCGTGGGCGTGGGCGTGGACGGGTTGGCAGGCGACTCAGTGTCCGTGGTGAGGTGTGGAGTGGTCAGATTTGCGTTCACCATCACACTAACACATTTCCACGCTTACCACAGCCTCTAATTCCACTCCACAGCACTAACACTGATCCACCTACACCTCTAACACCTCCACAGACACCCACAGCCACAGACAGCGTTGGTAGATAGCTTAGAATGTGCCAGGGAGGAGGAGGAAAGCGGCGTACTTCCACTCCCTCCAGGCGCTCGGCCACCACTGACTGCTAAGGCTAGGGTGAGGTTCCCCCCTCCTTCCCTTGACTGATCTTGGACTCAGCGTTGAAAATAAAGACTAGTTGAGCAAGTGGACGATGGTAGCATTTCCCGTTGCAGTCTCTCTCTCTCTCTCTCTCTCTCTCTCTCTCTCTCTCTGCCTACCTACCTACCTATGTGGCTATCCATGTGTGTGGTTGGTCACCCGTGTATGTTTTGTACCAGTATGTGTGCGTCTCTGCCTGTCTTTGTGTGTGTGTGTGTGTGTGTGTGTGTGTGTGTGTGTGTGTGTGTGTGTGTATCTCTTTGTGTATATGTGTGATTTCCTGTATGTGCGTGTTTTTACCTGTGTGTGCATATATGTGTTCACTTATGTGTGTGTGTGTGTGTGTGTGTGTGTGTCTATCTCTTTGAGTATATGTGTGATTTCCTGTATGTGCGTGTTTTTACCTGTGTGTGCATATATGTGTTCACTCGTATGTGTGTGTGTGTGTGTGTGTGTGTGTGTGTGTGTGTGTGTGTGTGTGTGTGTGTGGGTCACCTGGTTAGTCAGCAACAATCATCCAGACCACATAGCTCCCCGACCCACTTCATCTACCTCACCTTCTTTTATTTTCATTATTATCTCCACTTTTTTCTAGGAGAAGACTTTGCCCCTCTCACTCTCGTGCATCCCTTTCACTAACCCGTTCATCTCTCCGTGCCTATTACTGCCCAGCTCCTCATTTAGACTTGTATTTTTAGAGGTGGAGGCCGCGAATGAGCTACATATAATTCATTGCTATTTGCGTATACTGTTTTTTAGGTTGAGTTGATGATTATGTTACCAGGCAGATAAATGCACACATTGGCATACGTACACACACACACACACACACACACACACACACACACACACACACACACACACACACACACACACACACACACACCACATACATACAACAGGTAAACACACACACATGCACACCCACACAGGTAAGAAAAACACACACAGGGAATCACACATAAATGCACACAGAGATAAACACGACCGATCAGCACACACACACGCACACACACACACACACACACACACACACACACACACACACACACACACACACACACACACACACACATAAAAACACTCAGAAACAGGTAAGAAAAACACACATAATCACACATATATGCACACACAGACACAGACTGATCAGCACACACACACACACACACACACACACACACACACACACCGTCAAACGTATCACAGAGCTCTAAACAATTCTGGAATGTGTCCGCGAAGTCCAGGGTCATTTTGTGAAGGCGGAGTAAGATGTGCTCTGGGAAATTCACACTTGCTCACACCCTGTCAAGGCTTACTCAGGGATCTGCACTGACTCACAGATCTCCAACAAAACACATCTCCAACAAAACACATCTCCAACAAAACACATCTCCAACAAAACACATCTCCAGCAAAACACATCTCCAACAAAACACATCTCCAGCAAAACACATCTCCAACAAAACACATCTCCAACAAAACACATCTCCAGCAAAACACATCTCCAACAAAACACATCTCCAACAAAACACATCTCCAACAAAACACATCTCCAACAAAACACATCTCCAGCAAAATACATCTCCAGCAAAATACATCTCCAGCAAAATACATCTCCAGCAAAATACATCTCCAGCAAAACAGAGAGAGAGAGAGAGAGAGACATACAGAGAGACAGACAGACAGACAGACAGACAGACGGAGACAGAGACAGAGACATACAGAGAGAGAGAGAGAGAGAGAGAGAGAGGAGAATCTGTGGTTTTGAGAGGGAAGTCAGGTGATGCAAGAGACAGACAGACAACTTGACCTAAGGGGGTACGAGTGTCTCTCTCTCTCTCTCTCTCAACAAGGAATGTGGCAGCAGAGGAAGCAAAAGATACCGTACATAATTTTATCCATACTTCGTTCACTTTAACTTGGCCCAGATTTTCGTCCTTTTGCAGCTTATTTCACGTAGCCCAGTGGCAGAATAAGACAATACTGAGACTACACATCCTTCCCATAGCACTTCTTCGTGACTAGCACCATATTCTAGCGTAAATCGCTTGTTATAATGCGATACGGATGATGGAGAGAGGGTAATATTAGGCAAGGTAACTGTGGACAGCTTAACAAATACGGTCATGCTGGCACTACACTCCTTTCACTTCAACTTGGCCTAAAATGGACATCTCTCCTCTTGAATGCTAAGTGTTAACATTAGATTAACACTAGAGTACGATGCTGGTCACGAAGAAGTGCTATGGGAAGGATGTAAATACAATACCTCATTGTACTCTAACTTGGCCTAAAATTGCCATCTCTCCATCTTGAATGCTGAGTTATAGCAATAGATTATCACTAGAATATTTGGCTAGTCACGAAGAAGTGCTGTAGGATGCATGGAGAGCCTAAGTATCGTAGAGTATGATGCTAGTCACGAAGAAGTGCTGTAGAATGCATGGAGAACCTTAGTATCTTTTTCTGCCACTGAGCTACGTGAAATAAGCTGCAAAAGGACGAAAATCTGGGCCAAGTAAAGGTGTGGTGTGGATGTGGATGTGATAGAAAGCGTTAGGAGAAATACACTGTGGTGGTTTGGCCATGTGGAAAGGATGGAGAGCGAGAGACTAACGAGGAGAGTGTATGTGAGCGGGGTGGAGGGAGAAGAGGGAGGGGGAGACCAAGGATGTGAAGGAGCGTTGTGGTGTGGAAGTGGATGTAATCGAAAGCGTTAGGAGAAATACACTGTGGTGGTCTGGCCATGTGGAGAGGATGGAGAGCGAGAGACTAACAAGGAGAGTGTATGTGAGTGAGGTGGAGGAGGGAAGAAGTCCACTGGGTTCACTACTACTACTACTACTACTACTACTACTTTTAAGCTTGGCAACATAGGGAAGGAGATGAGGCAATAAGATATACACTCTGCAATAGGAAAAACCGTAGATCAAAACCCGGGCCGATCGGACTGTGAGGCAAAGGTGGTTTTCCCTGTGTCCCTGTCCATCCAGCAGTATATTTAGGGACCTGCAGGGAAGTGAGATGGTTGGAGGTCGTAATATGGGGGAAGAGAGACGGTAGAATAAGTCGCCTGTTGTAATGACTTTCGTGTGCTTGATCGGTGAAAATCTAGACCTTCCACTTCTTCGTGACTATCATCCACTAAGATCTAGAAGAAGAGGAGGAGGAGAAGGAGGAAGAGAAGAAGAAGAAGAAGAGAAGGAGGAGGAGGAGGAAGAGGAGGAGGACGAGGAGGGGGAGGAGAAAGAGGAGTAGGAGGAGGAGGAGAAGAAGAAGAAGAAGAAGAAGAAGAGGAGGAGGAGGAGGAGGAGGAGGAGTCAGACAATCTAGCTAACGTAGTCCTTAATAATGAGAGAGAGAGAGAGAGAGAGAGTGACGTAACGCATCCCTTTGAGCGACTGGATTCTTAGCGGGCCTTACCGGAACTACTCAGAGGTACGAGGAAGCGGCCTTGTGTGGGACGAATCTATCTATCTATCTATCTATCTATCTATCTATCTATCTATCTTTCTATCTATCTATCTATCTATCTTTCTATCTATCTATCTATCTATCTATCTATCTGTCTATGTATGTATGTATGTATATGTCTGTCTATCTGTCTATCTATTCATCCACATATCTATCTGTCTGTCTGTCTGCCTGTCTGTCTCTGTTTATCTCCCTGTCTGTCCCTCTGTCTGTTTGTCTATCTATCTATCTGTCTATCTATCTATCTACCTATCCCTAATATTGCATTTTGAAACTCTCTCTCTCTCTCTCTCTCTCTCTCTCTCTCTCTCTCTCTCTCTCTCTCTCTCACACACACACACACACACACACACTCTTCATATTTCCACCACCTCTTTCTCAGTCTTCCTCTCCCTCTCCTACCAAAGAGAGAGAGAGAGAGAGAGAGAGAGTGGACATACGCGCAAAATGACGCATAAGTATGAGTCAGGGTGAGTCAGGGTGAGTCAAGGGAAGGGACGCATACTCGTGGTCTTGGGAGCCTCTACAATGCCTTTCTCTAAAATAATTACCCCCGCCAAGGAGGTAATGTTTTCACCCGTGTCCGTTTGTGTGTGTGTGTTGGTTTGTCATCAAGATTACACCAAAACTACTGGCCGTATTTCCACGACACTTGGTGTAAGAATGTGCCTTGGCGCAGAATACCCTCCATTACATTTTGCTGCCGATCCGGATAAAGGTGCGGATCCGGATAAAGGTGCGGATCCGGATAATGGTGCGGATCCGGATAAAGGTGCCGATCCGGATAAAGGTGCCGATCCGGATAAAGGTGCCGATCCGGATAAAGGTGCCGATCCGGATAAAGGTGCCGATCCGGATAAAGGTGCCGATCCGGATAAAGGTGCCGATCCGGATAGAGGTGCGGATCCGGATAAAGGTGCGGATCCGGATAAAGGTGCCGATCCGGATAAAGGTGCGGTGCCAGGAATTGTTTGTCACTTTACATTGCCAGATAGGGCGTTGGCGAGGGTATGTGCTCTACTGAGTGCCATTCCAGTTCTGTATATTTTACCTTAATATCATATGGTAACAAATTTATATAAGAATATTTGGGTGATGATGGTGATGATGGTGATGATGGTGATGATGGTGATGATGGTGATGATGGTGCTGGTGATGATGGTGATGATGATGATGATGATGGTGATGATGGTGATGATGGTGATGATGATGGTGATGATGATGATGATGGTGGTGATAGTGATGATGATGATGGTGATGATGGTGATGATGATGGTGATGATGGTGATGATGGTGATGATGTTGCTGGTGATGATGGTGATGATGATGATGATGATGGTGATGATGGTGATGATGGTGATGATGATGGTGATGATGATGATGATGGTGGTGATAGTGATGATGATGATGGTGATGATGGTGATGATGATGGTGATGATGGTGGTGATGGTGATGATGATGATGATGATGATGATGGTGATGATGGTGATGGTGATGGTGTTGATGATGATGATGAACAGGATGTCGTGGAGAAAATAAGAGGCTCATATGGCACCCAAGAGGAGTGTGTGTGTGTGTGTGTGTGTGTGTGTGTGTGTGTGTGTGTGTGTGTGTGTGTGTGTGAGAGAGAGAGAGAGAGAGAGAGAGAGAAGACGAAGAAGAAGATGAAAGAATTGTAAGTTTCTTCAACCTTTCCATTTTCTTCTTTCGACCCTCCTCCTCCTCCTCCTCCTCCTCCTCCTCCTCTTCTCCTCACACCTCTCACATCCTCTCTCTTCTCTATCTCCATTGTCTGCATTCTTTTATGTTTCCTCTCTCTCTCTCTCTCTCTCTCTCTCTCTCTCTCTCTCTCTCTTATGAGTATGGTGGTGGTGATGATTATGATGATGATGATGACAAGGAGAAGAAGAAGAAGGAGGAGGAGGAGGAGGAGGACGAGGAGGAGGACGAGGAGGACGAGGAAGGGGAGGAGGAGGAGGAGGAGGACGAGGAGGAGGAGGACGAGGACGAGGAGGAGGAGGACGAGGAGGAAGGTCAAATGATGAAAGGAAATGGAAGAGATTGGAAAAGATTACATTCTCTCCCTCTCTCTCTCTCTCTCTCTCTCTCTCTCTCTCTCTCTCTCTCTCTCTCTCTCAGTGAATAGACAGGGAGGCAGGTGTTAGAGAGAGAGAGAGAGAGAGAACTTGTCTGTGCACATGTGGGAATGTGGTCAAGAGCATTGCCCCTCTCTCTCTCTCTCTCTCTCTCTCTCTCTCTCTCTCTTCACATTTTTCTGCCTGATAATTCCTTTTATTCATAAAATTCTTCACCTCTCTCTACAATTAATTTTGCCTCTCCCTTCTACCTGCGTCTCTCTCTCTCTCTCTCTCTCTCTCTCTCTCTCTCTCTCTCTCTCTCTCTCTCTCTCTCTCTCTCTCACACACACACACACACACACACACACACACATACTGTATATACACACACACAGACACAAACACATCGACACAAACATACACACACACACATTAGCACACAGACAATTATGCTTCAACACACACACACACACACACACACACACACACACACACACACACTGCCCTTGACTTTCTTTTGGTGCGAATCTAATATGCTACAGAAAATTTCTCCATCTTAGATTTCTCACTTTCTTTAATATTCACTCTAACTTGATTGATTGAGAGAGAGAGAGAGAGAGAGAGAGAGAGAGGGGGGGGGGTCACTCAGAGAAGGCATACCCCCCAACGCTAAGAAATAGAATGATTTTTTCCCGTAATTTCCCTTTCTTACCAGACGATTATTTTCACGCTCTCACAGTCAAATAATTCTACGGTCCCAGTCTGCCTCATTTCACATTCATATAAATCTACGGTCCTTGTCAGCCCTATTTCACTATCTCAGGGAATGCATACCTCCTCCAACATCATTAATATTCCTGGCAAGACATCAGTATAAGTGAAATATAAAGTGAGTATAAGTAGAATATGAGTGAATTATTAGTAAAAGACAAATTATAAACAGTCTTATCTCAAGCTCAAGCTCAGGAATGTAAATATTGGAGCCCTGTGGAGCTTTGGCAATTAATCTATCAGCAATCTTTAACCATCACGCATATCCTTGAAGAAATAATGGCTTTTCACTGAAGAGGGAGGCCTTCACGTGGTGGCACTGATATAACTGGTGTGTGGGGGGGTGGAGAGGGAGGCCTTCACGTGGTGGCACTGATATAACTGGTGTGTGTGGGGGGGGTGGAGAGGGAGGCCTTCACGTGGTGGCACTGATATAACTGGGTGGTGGAGCTGCCTGGTTATACAAACGTCCATCAACTCCCTCCCTATCCCCCAAAAGGACGACCGTGGACTGCAGGAGGAGGGCAAATTCAGCCTGCAGTCCACTGGGCTCACGTTCACTTGTGCCTAATATTACTGATGATGTTATGGGCTATGAGGAAGATCACCTCATCCTTCGTAACACCTTTTCCTTAGCGATTTATTTTACCTGTGACACCTTGGCTCCAATTCCCCTCAGGTAAGGAAGCTCCCTAACACCTCTTCCTTAGCGATTTGTTTTTGGCTGGTTAATATCTTTCTTTACGTTATTTATGCAGAGTATGGTGATTCTGGAAGGATTTAAGTAACACAAAAGAGGGGAGTAAGATGTAATAAGCATAATAAATCGCTTTGGAAAAGGTGTTAGGGAATCTTTGAACGGCGTATGTAGAGATGTGTAAACAGGTGAACATTTTTAGATCAAGGTAAACTGCTTTGAAATCCATGTTATTGTGTAAGCTGTGTGTGTGTGTGTGTGTGTGTGTGTGTGTGTGTGTGTGTGTGTGTGTGTGTGTGTGTGTGTGTGTGTGTGTGTGTGTGTGTGTGTGTGTGTAAACCTATCCATGCCTGAGTGTTCTTCATTTATCTCTTATGATTATCAATTTTCTCTCTCTCTCTCTCTCTCTCTCTCTCTCTCTCTCTCTCTCTCTCTCTCTCTCTCTCTCTCTCTCTCTTCATCTAAAATACTGGACTACTAAAAGACATTAATATCAGAACATGGGGCTATTAACGAAGACGTGCTATGGGATGCTATGGGAAGTAATGCTATGGGAAGATATGGGAAGTAATGCTATGGGAGGCTATGGGAAGAGTGTACAGATGAAATATTAGGCGAACTTTTGTATCTATGGCCAGAGAAACATACCAAGCCTCTCTCAGCTTAGCAATATTAGCCAGCAGAGGAAAGTGAGAAGCAGAAGAGGTGAAATATTAGGCCAGAGAAACATACCAAGCCTCTCTCAGATTAGCAATATTAGCCAGCAAAGGAAAGTGAGAAGCAGAAGAGGTGAAATATTAGGCCAGAGAAACATACCAAGCCTCTCTCAGCTTAGCAATATTAGCCAGCAGAGGAAAGTGACAAGCAGAAGAGGTGAAATATTAGGCCAGAGAAACATACCAAGCCTCTCTCAGATTAGCAATATTAGCCAGCAGAGGAAAGTGAGAAGCAGAAGAGGTGAAATATTAGGCCAGAGAAACATACCAAGCCTCTCTCAGCTTAGCAATATTAGCCAGCAGAGGAAAGTGAGAAGCAGAAGAGGTGAAATATTAGGCCAGAGAAACATACCAAGCCTCTCTCAGCTTAGCAATATTAGCCAGCAGAGGAAAGTGAGAAGCAGAAGAGGTGAAATATTAGGCCAGAGAAACATACCAAGCCTCTCTCAGCTTAGCAATATTAGCCAGCAGAGGAAAGTAAGATGCAGAAGAGGTGAAATATTAGGCCAGAGAAACATACCAAGCCTCTCTCAGCTTAGCAATATTAGCCAGCAGAGGAAAGTGAGAAGCAGAAGAGGTGAAATATTAGGCCAGAGAAACATACCAAGCCTCTCTCAGCTTAGCAATATTAGCCAGCAGAGGAAAGTGAGAAGCAGAAGAGGTGAAATATTAGGCCAGAGAAACATACCAAGCCTCTCTCAGCTTAGCAATATTAGCCAGCAGAGGAAAGTAAGATGCAGAGGAGGTAAAATATGATTAAACATATTAGCCAGCAATGGAAAGTAAGAAGCAAAAGAGGTGACATATTTGAGTTGGAATTTTTTACGCTTCCTGTACACGTGACAAAACAGAACAATGTATAATAATATTCATGGTGATCATAACAGGAATTTCGCTCATATGAATTCACAGTTATTTGGCAATGGAGTTTTGGATCAATAAGAAAAAAAGAAAAAGGAAATAGGAACAGAAAAACAAAAATTCCTTCGGTTCGCCTCTGTTTTGCCCATTATCTCCATGATGCTGTTGGGGTAAGGGAGGCCTTCACGCGGTGGCACTGATATGACGAGAGAGAGAGAGAGAGAGAGAGAGAGAGAGAGTGTGTGTGTTTGTGTGAGTGTGTGTGTGTGTGTGTGTGTGTGTGTGTGTGTTGTGATGTACGTATGTATGTATGTATAGGTGTGTGTGTGTTTGTTTACTTGTGGCTGTACTTGTGTTTGTGTTTGTGTGTATGTATGTAGCCTATGTGTCCGTTCGTGTGTGTGTGTGTGTGTGTGTGTGTGTGTGTGTGTGTGTGTGTGTGTGTGTGTGTGTGTGTGTGTGTGTGTGTGTGTGTTGTGGAGAGAGAGACCTTCACGCGGTGGCACTGATATTACTGGGTGACTCCACTGCCTGGGTATACAAACGTCCCCTTACTAATTATTTAATGAGAGCTTGATAATGTATATGAGGGAGGCGGAGACCTAGGATGAGGTGGAGGGATGGAGTTCAGAGGTACATGAAGGAGGGGGAGTGAGCTGGGGGGAGAGCAGTCAAATGGTGGGTGACAGCGAATTGGAGGCGTTTTGTCTGCGGAAACCCTTTGCGGGATTAGGGCGTCGGGCTATAGATAGATAGATAGATAGATAGATAGTGCCCTAGGCCTTCTTGCTCAGGTGTCAAGGTCAGTACGTTACCTGTGAGGCTAATCACGTACCCTGGCCTCACCTGAGAGAATGTGACAGGAAACATGTGTGTGAGGGTAACGGGGAGCACATACACACACGTACACATACATACACACACAGACGGAAACATTCATGACCACACACACACACACACACACACACACACACACACACACACACACACACACACACACACACAAATACATACACACACACACATACATACACACACACGTACACGTCCACATACATACACACACACAAACATAAACACAGGTACACACACACACACACACACAAACACAGACACAATTACACTCACAAACAAGCAAATTCATACACACTTATACATATACACATCACCATACATTCACACACACACACACACACACACACACACACACACACACACACACACACACACACACACACACAGCTTCCTCACTTTGATCAAAAATGCAGCAGCGGTTGTGACGTGCAACGAGGAAATTCTTTTATCTGAACCGAATGTTATTTCATGTCTTTCTTAACACCTCTATCCTGTGACCTTGTGTTGTCTCATTCTTGTACCCTCTCCTAGTTAGTCTCTCATCCTCCATCATCTCCACATGCAAAGGGGGAGAGGGATGGGTAGACCGAGGATGAGATGGAGGGATGGAGTGGAGAGGTATATGAGAGAGGGGGTGTAAGCTGGGGGGATGGAGAGTGAGAGACTAACTAGGAGAGTGTATGTGAGTGAGGTTGAGGAGGGAGAAGGAGGGGAAGACCGAGGATGAGATGAAGGGATGGAGTGGAGAGGTATATGAGGGAGGGGGGGTGTAAGTTGGGATGAGGGCAGCGAAATGGCAGGGGACTGGGCGACATGGAGGCGATTTGTCTGTGGCCACACCTTACGAGATTAAGGCGTCTGGATATAGATAGATAGATAGATCATACTTGTAAATAGATGGTGGTGGAGGGGGGGGGCCTTCGCGTAGTGGCACTGATAAGACAAGCCGGATCAACTGCCTGCTTGTACAAACGTCCCTCAAGCTCCTCTTTGTCCCAAGAAAGAATGGTGGTGAACGAAGGAAGAAGGGGAATTTTCAGCCTGCAGTCCACTGGGTTCTCTCTCTCTCTCTCTCTCTCTCTCTCTCTCTCTCTCTCTCTCTCTCTCTCTCTCTCACACACACACACACACACACATTGAACTTCCTCACTCACCTCAATATCCCTTCCCCCTCTCTCTCACGCCATCTAAACACTCATCCCCCCATCTCTCTCTCTCTCTCTCTCTCTCTCTCTCTCTCTCTCTCTCTCTCTCTCTCTCTCTCTCTCGTGGTGGGGAGGGGGAGGGGGGGAAAGGGACATGTAGTGTGATAAGAAAAATAGTTGTGGTTTCTCCCCAGCTTTTGAGAGAGAGAGAGAGAGAGAGAGAGAGAGAGAGAGAGAGAGAGAGAGAAGGGGGGGATGAGTGCTTATACGGTGTGAGAGAGAGAGAGAGAGAGAGAGAGAGAGAGAGAGAGAGAGAGAGAGAGAGAGAGAGAGAAGGGGGGATGATTGCTTATACGGTGTGAGAGAGAGAGAGAGAGAGAGAGAGAGAGAGAGAAGCGATAGAGGGGTGAGAGAGAGGAAGATGAATGTAAGTTGTAGTCAGATTCGTAGAGAGAGGTAGAGAGAGAGAGAGAGAGAGAGAGAGAGAGAGAGAGAGAGAGAGAGAGAGAGGTAGAGAGAGAGGTAGAGAGAGAGAGAGAGAGAGATGACAGCAGAGAAAGATTACGAAACAAAAGCAAAATTATAAAGAAATCGAGATACGAGGTGAAATATAAGGAAGGAAGATGTAAGGTGGGAATAGACTCCACAGGGCGGTTGACCACAGTTCTCACCTCCATAAATTAGCCTATGAAAGCAAGCAATTTTATACCAAGGCACAAGCTTCCCTGAGAAAACGAGAAGAGTGTTAAGTGTAGTGGTCTTTCCCAGGTAAGGACTATCCCTAGCACCTCTTCCTTAGTGATTTAGTCTGTCTTCATCTTAGGGTCAAGATCCAGTCCACGTTTACACCATGAATGAATAGCGGAGTAGCACACGTTACGACACCTGAATTTCCTGTTCTTCCCAGGTAAGGACTTTCCCTAGCACCTCCTCCTTAGCGATTTAGTCTGTCGTCATCTTAACGTCAAGATCCAGTCCACGTTTACACCATGAATGAATAGCGGAGTAGCACACGTTATGACACCTGAATTTCCTGTTCTTCTCAGGTATGGACTTTCCCTAACACCTCTTCCTTAGTGATTTATTTTTAGATACAGGTGATTAATTTCCCTATTTAACATTATTGAAGCAGAGGACAGTAAAGTATAATAAGCAGAATAAATCGCTTAGGAAAAGGTGTTAGGGAGCTTTATGCAGAGCATGGCGATATTGGAAGGATTTATGTAACACAGAAGAGGACAGTAAGGTGCAATAAGCAAAATAAATCGCTTAGGAAAAGGTGTTAGGGAGCTTTATGCAGAGTATGACGATATTGGAAGGATTTATGCACGCCAGAAGAGGAAAGTTACATGTAATAAAATAAATCGCTTAGGAAAAGGAGTTAGAGAGCATCCTTAATTGTTGGCATGCTCTCTTCACTTTTACTTGGCCTAAAATTGCCATCTCTCCATCTTGAATGCTGAGTTGAGATGCTAGTCACGAAGAAGTGCTATGGAATGGATGTAGAGCCATAATATTGTCTTTTTCTGCCAGTGAGCTACGTGAAACATGCCAGTGGAGAGGATGGAGAATGAGAGACTAACTAGGAGAGTGTATGTGAATGAGGTGGAGGGGTGTGAGGGAGGGGAGACCAAGGATGATATGTAGTGATGGAGTAGAGGGGTATATGAGAGAGGAGGGATGTAAGTTGGGGGAAGGGCAGAGAAATGACAGGGGACAGGGCGACATGGAGGCGATTTGTTTGTGGCCACCCCTTACGGGATTATGGCAGCTGGCTATAAAGATAGTACATAAGCTACAAATGGGCGGAAATTTGGGAGGTGGAGGAAGAAGAGGAGGAGGAGGAGGAGGAGGAGGAGGCGGAGGAGGAAGAGGAGGAGGAGGAGGAGGCGGAGGAGGAAGAGGAGGAAGAGGAGGAGGAGGAGGAGGAGGAGGAGGCGGAGGAGGAAAGGACTATATGCTTCTCTCCTTCCCTCCTCAGCCTCCATATCAAAGGATGTGAATGGAGAGAAGGATTTACGACTGAATCGGAGAGACAAAAGTGTTACGACAGATTCCGGAAGTGGTTGCGTGGCCGGAAGTGCCAAGGTACGTGTGTGTAGGCTTGTGGTGGTGAGTGTCTGGTCATCATCATCATCATCATCATCATCATCGTCGTCGTCGTCATATTCATCGTCATCGCTTTCATCACTCTCTTCTTCCATCATCATCATCGTCATCATCATCATCACCATCATCACCATCACCATCATCATTGCTTTCATCTCTCTCTTCCTCCATCATCATCATCATCATATTCATCACCATCATCATCATCATCATCATCATCGTCATCTTCATCGTCATTCCTTTCATCACTCTCTTCCTCATCACCATCATCATCATCATTATCATCATCGTCATCTTCATCGTCATTCCTTTCATCACTCTCTTCCTCATCACCATCATCATCATCATCATCATCATTATCATCATCGTCATCTTCATCGTCATTCCTTTCATCACTCTCTTCCTCATCACCATCATCATCATCATCATCATCATCATCACCATCATCACCATCACCATCATCATTCCTTTCATCTCTCTCTCTTTTTCCATCATCATCATCATCATCATCATCATCATCATCATCACCATCATCACCATCACCATCATCATTCCTTTCATCTCTCTCTCTTCTTCCATCACCATCATCATCATCATCATCTGGGTTGGATAGATAGACAGATAGATAGACAGATGGGTAGATAGATAGACAGACAGACAGACAGACAGACAGAATGTGACAGAAACAGAAGGGTTGCCCAAGAAACCATGTGTGTGTGTGTGTGTGTGTGTGTGTGTGTGTGTGTGTGTGTGTGTGTGTGTGTGTGTGTGTTCATGTACGTTTGCTTCCACCAGTTCCTATGTATGCCGACGTATGTATGTATGTATGTATGTGCACTTATTCCTCACACATGTGTACGTTTTTCCCCACTTGTGTATACGTGTGCGTAAATGTGGTAAGTGCAAAGTTGCGTGACCGCCGAAAAGGGGGAGGAGGTAAGTGGGTCAGTGTAATACCGTGTGAAATTATAACAAAATGAGAGAGAGAGAGACAGAGAGAGAGAGAGAATAATGACTACTACTACTACTACTACTACTACTTACCTACTTACTTCCTTGTTTGTTTAAATATTTGGTGTCAGTCCGTCAGCAGGATCTCCGCATATTAGCCGCGACACAGAGAAATGACTCAGCCCCGCCATCTCAAGAACCATTTAAGCCAGCAAGCTGTTTTTGTTTTTTTTTACAGTATAGCCTTAAGGCGGACGCAGTGCGAAAAGGAGTATGGTGCTAATCGGTGGTTTATTCTCTGAGATCGCCGGGGATAAATAATTGGCACTTTTCTGGTTATTCCGGATGTCGGCTAACTTCCACGAAGGGTTAAAGCCAGAGCCACCAAACTTGGTGGACTTATAGACTGTGATGACCTAAGGTGACCTGCACAAGATCAGTCACCTTGACCTCAAGGTGCCTTTATAGCTCGGCTTCTGGTAGGCAATGATTGGCACAAGTTTGTCTTTATCAATATTGTCCCTGGACGATTTTACTAAGGCGTTCTATTTATTATTATTATTATTATTATTATTATTATTATTATTATCATTATTATTATTATTATTGTTATTATTATTATTATTATTATTATTATTATTATTATTATTTTTATTATTATTATTATTATTATTATTATTATTATCATTATTATTATTATTATTATCATTATTATTATTATTATTATTATTATTATTATTATTATTATTTTATTAATATTATTATTATTATCATCTCCCTCATCACCACCACCACCCTCACCATCATCATCACAGCCCCCTCACTCACTAATAGCAAAGGTGAGTAGTAACCATAAAAAGAAACAGATGAACGGGGAAACACACACACACACACACACACACACACACACACACACACACACACACACACACACACACACACACACACACACACACACACACACACACACACACACATCTAATACCCCCATCCTACTAATACCCAGTAAATCAGACGAACGATAATTTTCAGAAACGTTCGTCTGTCCTTCCCACCCTGTTCGTCTAGAGGTCAGGGGAGGACGAATAGAGAGGAGGTAGATTTATAAAGCCACCTATTCTCCTTTCACCTTAACTTGGCCCAGATTTTCGTCCTTTGGCAACTTATTTCACGTAGCTCAGTGGCAGAAAAAGACAATACTACGGCTCTACATCCTTCCCATAGCACTTCTTCGTGACTATACTCCTTTCACCTTAACTTGGCCCAGATTTTCGTCCTTTGGCAGCTTATTTCACGTAGCTCAGTGGCAGAAAAGACAATACTACGGCTCTACATCCTTCCCATAGCACTTCTTCGTGACTATACTCCTTTCACCTTAACTTGGCCC
>NC_136990.1:2249774-2257274 GCF_032717465.1 Coenobita brevimanus
GAATTGATTTAGAAATTATATATGGAATAGAAAAACGAATATACCACTTCCTTGCTAAATGGGGTAAAGCTGCCATCTCCCCAACACAGATTAATGTGGTGCTAGTCACGAAGAAGTGCTATAGAGAGGATGCAAGGCTGGAGTATTACAGGTTCAGACAGGAGGCAGAGAAGCGAGAATTTTTAGGAAGGTTTAAGTGGAGTAGAGTAAAAAGCGACAATTTTCACAGAGAGAGAGAGAGAGAGAGAGAGACCTTGGCTCACTCTAATCAGGGAAACTTGACATACTTAGAACTTAATTCTTTTGTTTCCTTCCATCTCTCTCTCTCTCTCTCTCTCTCTCTCTCTCTCTCTCTCTCTCTCTCTCTCTCTCCACACACACACACACACACACACACACACACACAAATACCCCCATAAACGTTTCGTACCACAGAGACTCACATGACTAGGCACACACACACACACACACACACACACACACACACACACACACACACACACATACAAATACGCCCATAAACGTTTTATACCACAGAGACTCACATGACTAGGCGCGCACACACACACACACACACACACACACACACACACACACACACACACACACACACACACACAACCACAAACGACCACATATTAGTACGCAAGCAATTCATCACCCTTACTTGCGCCACATTTGCGTAATTACACACACACACACACACACACACACACACACACACACACACACACACACACACGAGCGTGCACACAATAGAGACCAACAAGAATCGGTGGCAAGGCCCAGCAAACCCGTGCCCCAGCAAACCCGTGGCCGGCAGTCATTTTAGTGGTGAGGTATAAACACAACAGGATATCTAGTCAAAGATGTCACATATCAAATTTGGAGTAAATCGGGTGAAAATTGACGATTTTATGCCCATTTGAAATTTTAGGCCCGACCCACCTGACACTGACCCCCCTACCGCTAACTGGGGGGTGACCCCCCTGATGTAATGAGGCACGTTATCAGGATTCCCACCTGACACTGACCCCCCTACATTGCTAACTTTCTGGGGGTGACCCCCTGATGTAATGAGGCATGTTATAGGACCCACCTGACACTGACCCCCCTACCGCTAACTGGGGGTGACCCCCCTGATGTAATGAGGCATGTTATAGGACCCACCTGACACTGACCCCCCTACCGCTAACTGGGGGTGACCCCCCTGATGTAATGAGGCATGTTATAGGACCCACCTGACACTGACCCCCCTACCGCTAACTGGGGGGTGACCCCCCTGATGTAATGAGGCATGTTATAGGATACAGATTTGAAAGATGCACCTTTAGGTTTGGGTTTCATGTCCACAGCACCAATTGCAAAGGAGTTTGGCACAAAACACGATTTTATATATATATATATATATATATATATATATATATATATTTTTTTTTTTTTTTTTTTTTTGGGCCTACAGCCTGGGCCTTGGCCCAATTTGGCCCAAAATTTAATCAGGTGATCAGAAGGTCATAGCCCATCATGCCTGTAATTTTAGTCAAAATCGCACCAGTAGTTTTGGCGTAAAGTTGTTAACAGACGGACAGACTGACAGACAAACAAAGAAACAGACAAACCGATTGAAAACAATCCCTGTCCCCAAGCCCCTTCGGGGCGGGGACTGGTAATAACCACACACACACACACACACACACACACACACACACACACACACACACACACACACACACACACACACACAGTAATCTAGAACGTCACACCTGCAATTTCCCTCACATACCACCTCTACTTGGCCTTTGACCCCCCCTCCCAGGGTCAAGGAGGAGGTCGAGCCCCACTTAAAATGTATATGGGGGTTTCAAGGTCGTGGTGAGAGAGACAGAGACAGAGACAGAGACAGAGAGACAGAGAGAGAGGAGAGAAAAATGAGAGAGTATTTCAGGAGATAAATTTGTAAAAAAGATATGGAAGAAAGAATACATAGATAAGAGATATAAAAAAGGGTCACACACACACACACACACACACACATCAAATCCCCCTCCACACACACACACATCAATTCCCCACACACACTAATCCCTACCTACACACACAAACACACACACACACACACACACACACACACACACACACACACACACACACACACACACACACATCAAATCCCCCCCCCACACACACATATCAATTCCCCACACACACTAATCCCTGCCTACACACACACACACACACACACACACACACACACACACACACACAAAACAGACAAGGCAGAGTCGAATGTGTGTTCCTTAGACTAGGTGATTGACTCGGGTATTGCACTCCCTAAATACCCCTTCTTGCTCTAAGCTGGATGGAATATTTGCTGCTAGAGATCGAGTAGGAATGAGGGAGTGATGGAGAGTGGTGAGGGAATAAGGGCGATTATTTTTCTGTAATGGACTAAAAATTCTACTTTCGTTTGCTTACCTACTTACCTACCCACCTACCTACCTACCTACCTACCTACCCACCTACCTACCTACCCACCCATCCACCCATCCATCCACCCACCTACCCACCCGCCCACCCACCTACCTAATCACCCATCCATCCACCCACCTACCTACCTACTCATCCATCCACCCATCCACCCACCCAACTACCTACCTACCTACCTAACTACCTACCTACCTACCTACCCATTCTCTCTCCACCCTGTTATCATTCCGTCTCCCACCCACCTACCCACCCATCCATCCACCCACCCACCTACCTACCTACCTACCTAACTACCTACCTACTTACCCATTCTCTCTCCACCCTGTTATCATTCCGTCTCCCACCCACCTACCCACCCATCCATCCACCCACCCACCTACCTACCTACTCATCCACCTACCTACCTACCTACCTACCTACCTGCCAACCTATTTACCCATTCTCTCTCCACCCTGTTATCATTCCGTCTCCCACCCACCTACCCACCCATCCATCCACCCACCCACCTACCTACCTTCCTACCTACCTACCTAACTACCTACCTACCCACCTACCTACTTACCCATTCTCTCTCCACCCTGTTATCATTCCGTCTCCCACCCATCCATCCACCCACCCTCCCCCTCACCTACCTACCTACCTACCTACCTATCTACCTACCTACCCATTCTCTCTCCCTGTTATCATTCCGTCTACCGCCCTTTGCCTTTCACTGATTCGTACCTGCTTGAAAGGAAGGACAGTGTAGACAGGCATGGGTAAATTTGGTCATGAGAGAGAGAGAGAGAGAGAGAGAGAGAGAGAGAGAGAGAGAGGGAGGGAGCCTTCTAATGCCAAGGGAATATGAGGGTAGTGTGTGGAGGGTTGGCTGAGTCGAGAGTGAAAGTAATGTGATCCCATTCTAGGGGTAGAGGGGAGAGGAGGAAAGAGGGGAGGGGAGGGGAGGGGAGGGAGAGAGAGGGGAAGAGAAGAAAAAAGGAAGAGGGGAGGGAAGGGGAAGGGAAGAGAGAGAGAGGGGAAGGGATGAAAAAGGAAGAGGGAAGGGGAGGAGAGGAGAGGGGAGGAGAGGGGAGGGGAAAGGAAAAGAAAGAGGGAAGAAAAAAGGAAGAGAGGAGGGAAGGGGAGGGGAGGAGAGGGGAAGGAAAGAGAGAGAGGGGCAGGGATGAAAAATCGAAGAGGGAGGTGAAAGGAAGGGGGAAAAGAAGGTAGAGAGGAGGGGAAAGAGTAAAGGAGGGGAGGGAGAAGGATTGGAGAGGGGAGAGAGAGGAGGGGAGGGGATTGGGGAGGGGAGGGGAAAGGGAGGGAGGAGGGAGAGAAAGAAGAAGAGTAGGAATTGCACATATATGGATGGGAAGAAGGATGGAAGGGAAGGCGAAAGAAGGAGGAAGAGGGAGAAGGAAGAGAAGAAGAAGGAAGAGAAGGAAGAAGGAAGGAAGAATGGGAAAAATATGTGAAAGAAGAAGGTAGGAAGGAAGGGAGGAGGAGGAGGAAAGAAGAGAGAGGAGGAAGAAGGATGGAGGAGAGAGGAAAGGAGGAAAAGGAGAGGAGGAGGCAATAAACCTGTCTCTCTTTCTCTCTCTGTCTCTGTCTGTCTGTCTGTCTCTGTCTCTGTCTCTGTCTCTCTCTCTCTCTCTCTCTCTCTCTCTCTCTCTCTCTCTCACTTCAGGCTACTAACATACATACGAGCACTACCACATTCACCACACACCACCACCACCACCACCACCACCACCACACACCACATTCCTATATCACTCTACTTGCTTCCAAGCCTCACTATACCCACACTACTTACACTCCTTTATCACCACACACCACCCACCACCACATTCACCACACACCACCACCACAATCACCACACCAGTCTCTCTCTTCACCATCACATCAGCCTCCCTCCAACCCCACCATCCTCTCAGAACTTACCCCATAGCCCACGGAGATGATCAAGACAGAAGAGGAGGAGGAGGAGGAGGAGGAGGAGGAAGAGGAGGAGGAGGAGGAAGAGGAGGAGAAGGACAGTCAAGCGGGATCAATATTTACATGAAGGAGGGAGATATTTGGGGGGAAGGGGGAGAGGGTCGAGTTGGACGTCTGTAGGGAAGAGAAGGATTAGGGTAGGGTAGGGTAGGGTAAGGTAGGGTAGGGTAGGTTAGGGTAGGGTTGGGTAGGGTTGGGTAGGTAAGGTTTCGTTAGGTTTGAGTAGGGTAGGGTAAGGTTGGGCAGGGTAGGGTAGGGTACGGTAGGGTAGGGTAGGGTAGGGTAGGCTAGGGTAGGGTTGGGTAGGGCTGGGTAGGTTAGGGTAGGATAAGGTAGGGTAGGGTAGGGTAGGGTAGGGTAGAGTAGGGAAGGGTAGGTTAGGGTAGGGTAGGGTAGGCTGGGTTGGGCTAGATTAGGTGGGGTTTTTGATGAGACGAGGGTATGTGTAGAAATGACAAATTAAAGAGAGAGAGAGAGAGAGAGAGAGAGAGAGAGAGAGAGAGAGAGAGAGAGAGAGAGTATAACAGAGAGAAGAAAAAATATGAGACACAAGAGGCGAGAGACAGAAAAAAATCACACATAAAAGAGAGAGGAGAATTTTAAAAAGGGTGAAAGAAGACACAGGCAAGCTAAAAGAAGAAATTAGATGGTTGTGGTTTCTCTCAAGTTCATACGAGCCTGTAGGGAAGGAGGAAGGTCAGGAGGGAAAAGGTATACTCCACTATGCTTCTGTGTATGATTGTATGTGGCTACCTTCACTCTATACTCCTTTCACCTTAACTTGGCCCAGATTTTCGTCCTTTTGAAGCTTATTATTATTATTATTATTATTATTATTATTATCATTATTATTATTGTTGTTGTTGTTATTATTATTATTGTTGTCGTTGTTATTGTTATTATTATTATTATTATTATTATTATTATTATTATTATTATTATTGCTATTATTCTTACTCTTAGTATTATTATTATTATTAGCTCAGTGACAGGAAATGACTCTGTTACGGCTCTACATCCTTCTGCGTCTGTCTTTACTCTTAAAACTATACTCCTTTCACCTTAACTTGGCCCAGATTTTCGTCCCTTTGAGGCTTATTACACGTAGCTCAGTGACAGGAAAAGATGATGCTAAGGCTCATTTCTACAGCACTTCTTCGTGACTAGCCCCATATACTAGCGTTAATTTATTAGCACAACTCAGCATTCATGATGGAGAGATGGCAATTTTAGGCCAAGTTAGAGTAAAAGGGATACAGTTAAAGAGAACAGAACAGAATGAAATGGCGGGGGACAGGGCGACATGGAGGCGATTTGTTTGTGGCCACCCCTTACGGAATTAAGGCGTCTGGCAATAGATGGATAGATAGAACAGAATTTTGACTAATATTTCTTGGTAGTTTGTATAAAATGAAAAGCATAAAGAGCAAAGTGGAGGGATGGAGTTGAGAGGTATATGAGAGAGGAGGGGGTGAGTTGGAGGGAGGCAGTCAAATGGTGGGTGACAGAGCGACTTGGAGGCGATTTGTCTGCGGCCACCCTTTGCTGGATTAGGGCGTCGGGCTATAGATAGATAGATTGATTAAGGGAGAGTTATATTCGTGCGTATCGACCAAACGTGTGATTACGGTGAAGAGTTATTTTTCAGAGTCCCTAACAGACAGTGGCAGAGACGAAGAGGGAGGGAGAGAGGAATGGAGGGAGAGGGAGAGAGAGAGGGAGAGAGGGAGAGAAGTATATGAAGAGAGAGGGAAACAGGGAGAAGTATAAGGGAAGGGAGAGGGGCAGGGAGGAAGAGGGAGGGAGAGAGGAATGGAGGGAGAGGGAGAGAGGGAGAGGGAGAGAGGAATGGAGGGAGAGGGAGAGAAGTATATGAAGAGAGAGAGAAACAGGGAGAAGTATAAGGGAAGGGAGAGGGGCAGGGAGGAAGAGGGAGGGAGAGAGGAATGGAGGGAGAGGGAGAGAGAGAGAGGGAGAGAGGGAGACAGGGAGAAGTATAAGGGAAGGGAGAGGGGCAGAGAGGAAGAGGGAGGAGAGAGGAATGGAGGGAGAGGGAGAGAGAGAGGGAGAGAGGGAGGGGGAGAGAGGTGTATGGAAACTGTGAGAGAAGAGAGTAACTTTGCACAGAGACAAGAGGTAGAGAGCTGGACCCGAGAAAGAGTTTAGAGCTGGGAATGGAGGTCGGAGTAAATTTGTGGAAAGCTAAAAGGAAATAGGAAATGGCTGGCAGCGTATCCGAAGGGGGTGTGTGGAGGTTGGGAAGAACTGTGGTAGGAGGGGAAATTTATAAGGAATGTGTAAAAATGATTGGATTTGTGTGGTGCTGGGAGGGAGGGAGAGAGGGAGGGTGTGGGAGGGACAGGGAGAGAAGTGTATGGAGGGAGAGGGAGTGAGGGAGGGGGAGTGAGAGAGAGAGAAGTGTATGGAGGGAGAGGGAGTGAGGGAGGGGGAGTGAGAGAGAGAGAAGTGTATGGAGGGAGAGGGAGTGAGGGAGGGGGAGTGAGAGAGAGAGAGAAGTGTATGGAGGGAGAGGGAGTCAGGAAGGGAGGGGGAGTGAGAGGGAGAGAAGTGTATGGAGGGAGAGGGAGTCAGGAAGGGAGGGGGAGTGAGAGGGAGAGAAGTGTATGGAGGGAGAGGGAGTCAGGAAGGGAGGGGGAGTGAGAGGGAGAGAAGTGTATGGAGGGAGAGGGAGTCAGGAAGGGAGGGGGAGTGAGAGGGAGAGAGTGAAAATGATTGGAATTGTGTGGTCTTGGGAGGGAGGGAGAGAGGGAGAGTGTGGGAGGGACAGGGAGAGAAGTGTATGGAGGGAGAGGGAGTGAGGGAGGGGGAGTGAGAGGGAGAGAAGTGTATGGAGGGATAGGGGGACAGGGAGAAGCACTGGGGTAGGGAGAGGGGGAGAGAGAGAGAGAGAGAGAGAAGTATATGGAGGCTGTGAGAGAAGGCAAAATAAAGACAAGCAAATCTATGCAAATTAAAGCTCTATGATGTTTACTGAAGCTCTATGATGTTTACTGAAGCTCTATGATGTTTGCTGGA
>NC_136990.1:2269774-2272274 GCF_032717465.1 Coenobita brevimanus
GAGGAAAATGAAGAGCAAGAGGAAGAGGAGGAGGAGGAGGAAGAGAAAGAAGAAGAGGACGAGGACGAAGAGGAAAAGGAAGAAGAAGAGGAAGAGGAAGACGAGGAGGAGGAGGAAGAGTAAGAAGAAGAGGACGAGAACGAAGGGGAAAAGGAAGAAGAGGAAGAGGAAGAGGAGGACGAAGAGGAAGAGGAAGAGGAGGAATACACACACACAGGAATACACACAGGAAAGCAAACAGCAACAGACCTTATGGTCCCTTCGAGGCTGCTTGCTAGAGAAAACTATGACTACAAGATCTAACTCTACATGCTGAAGGATAAGGATAGTAAAGCAAGAAGGCTCCCCCCACCACCAAACCCTCCAGGAAAAAGTGAGAAAAACCACCATGCAGCATGGAAAAACTGACATGGAAATTTTATAGGAAACACTGGAAAGGAAAAGTCACATTCTATAATACTTTATCTATAAGCTACCCGATAGAGTAACCTGAAAGAGAAAGTAAACAAATAAAATAATAGTTACGGCATGACATTATAAACCGGTTACATTGAGTTAATGGGAAGTCTGTAGACATAACGTGGAAGCTACACGCTGCACAGTGTGGATGTTTAGCGGTGGTGCAGCAGCCTTGCCTGGCGCTTTTAAGGTAGGCAGCAGTCAATCAGGCCCTAGCTCCGTTTGCTCCACTGAGACAATGAACTCTCCCATGTGGGACAAGTACACAAGTTTCATCCTGAAGCAGTGACCCCTGGTACATTAAAAAAATCCCGATGGTGGTCACTTGACTAACAGGGACCCTCAGTGATCCACAGCCCATCACAGGTCGAAAGTAAGAGTAGTGACCGTTAACTCAGGGTTATCTGTGCAGATCCTAATCTGTGCTTATATTGCTTTCTTTGCACTGGGGAGATTGAAAAGTATATAGGACGGGTGTCTTAGATAAAAGGGGACTGCACAGTGCACAGTGTGGATGTGCAATGCACAGAGTGGATGTTTAGGGATGGTGCGGCAACCTTCCCTGGCGCTTTTTAGGTAGGCAGCAGTCAATCAGGCAATAGCTCCGTTCACTCCACTGAGACAAGGAACTCTCCCATGTGGGACAGTACACAAGTTTCATCCTGAAGCAGTAACCCCTGGTATATTAAAAAAAATCCCGATGGTGGTCACTTGACTAACAGGGACCCTCAGTGATCCACATCCCATCACAGGTCGAAAGTAAAAGTAGTGACCGTTAACTCAGGGTTATCTGTGCAGATCCTAATCTGTGCTTACTGTATATTACCTCATTTGCTTTGGGTAAATCGAAAAACGTATAATGACGTGACGTGACGCTATGTTAAGTTTACGGGGTGTCCTGTAGACACGAGGGGACTGCACAGTGTGGATGTTTAGGGGTGGTGCAGCAGCCTTGCCTGGCGCTTTTAAGGTAGGCAGCAGTCAATCAGGCCCTAGCTCCGTTCACTCCACTGAGACAGGGAACTCTCCCATATGGGACAAGTACACAAGTTTCATCCTGAAGCAGTGACCCCTGGTACATTAAAAAAAATCCCGATGGTGGTCACTTGACTAACATGGACCCTCAGTGATCCACAGCCCATCACAGGTCGAAAGTAAGAGTAGTGACCGTTAACTCAGGGTTATCTGTGCAGATCCTAATCTGTGCTTATATTGCTTTGTTTGCGCCGAATAAATTGAAAATGTATAATATCGTGACGCAACACTATGTACGGGTACATTGTTTACGGGGTGTCTTGTAGACTAAAGGGGCATGAACTTACATGTACCGTAGCTATAAAAGCAAGTTATTCGGACAGAAAAAGAGTCAGCTGAGGATTTTCTTGCAAATACTTGTCTAATTTGTTTTTGAATATCTCAATTGAGATACTGTTCACGGTATCTGAGGGTAATCTGTTCCAGATATTTACAACTCTGTTAAAGAAGAAGTATTTTGCTTCGTGGGATTGGAATCGCTTTCCCATGATTTTGCAGCCATTACTTCTGGTTTGACTCGACCGGTCTATATCAAAATATTTATTCATGTCTAAGTTGTCATATCCCTTCATGATTTTGAAAACTTCAATAAGGTCCCCTCTTAACCTGCACTTCGTTAGGCTAAATAATTTAAGTTCTTCAAGGCGTTCCTCATATGGTTTGTTTCTAAGTCGTGGTATCATTTTTGTGATTCTTCGCTGAATTTTCTCTAATTTTTCAATGTCCTTTCTGTAGTACGGAGACCAGAATTGCACACAATACTCAAGATGGGGGCGCACTAGCGAGTTGTACAAGGCAAGTATGACTTTTTCCGATTTAAACTCGAAAGTTCTTCCAATAAAACCCACTAGCTTGAGGAGGAGGAGGAGGAAGAGGAGGAAGAGGAAGAGGCTTACCTAGGGTTCGAAATGAAGCCCCGAAAATATTACATAATTACTCTACTACCTGAGGACCCCTTGATGGCGGCAGATAGTGAGAGAGAGAGAGAGGGAGAGAGAGAGAGAGA
>NC_136990.1:2292274-2297274 GCF_032717465.1 Coenobita brevimanus
ATTTCTTTTTTCTCTCAATCTACAACCATCACTGTTACATCAACGTCCCTATTTTATACATGTTGATCAAGAGACGTGAAAGGAAGCGTTAGGAGAAACACACTGAGGTGGTTTGGCCATGTAGAGAGGATGGAGGGTGAGAGACTGACGAGGAGAGTGTATGTGAGTGAGGTGGAGGGGGGGAGAGGGAGCGGGAGGCCAAGGATGAGATGGAGGGATGGAGTGGAGAGGTATAGGAGAGAGGGGGGGGGGAGGGTGAGCTGGGAGCAGGGCAGTGAAATGGCGGGGGACAGGGCGACATGGAGGCGATTTGTTTGTGGCCACCCCTTACGGGATAAAGGCATCTAGCAATAGATTAGATAGCCAGATAGAACAAGAGACAAGGCCCAAACAAACTGAATCCGCCAGTCTGACCGGCAGGAACTTTTACGTATCTCTCTCCTTCATAAATCTAGTGGAGAGAAATAAGAGGTGGTTGGGAGGAGAGAGAGAGAGAGAGAGAGAGAGAGAGAGAGAGAGAGAGAGGAAGACCGAGGATGAGATGGAGAGATAGGGTGTGAGATTAAGGGTGAGAGACTAACTAGGAGAGTATGTATTGGAAAGACTGACTAGAAGAGTATGTAATTGAGAGACTCACTAGGAGAGCATATGAGTGAGGGTGAGAGACTGACAAGGAGAGAGAAACGCCTTAAATTTTTTGTCAAGATCACTCCTTGCATGTATTAGTATGGACGATAAGTATTGGTGCAGAAATGGTGATAGGCGATGGTGCGAGGAGGGAAGGAGGGCTATTGGGTCTCAGGAACGGGTTTTCAAGTTTATGCCCAGGGTAGGACTCGTAAATATAAAGAAAATAAAGGTAGGAGAGGTGAGGTGACGGTGTGGCATTGAGAGGGTGGAGTGAGGTGGACGGATTTGGGTGGTAGGGTGGGGCGTGGTTGAGAGAGAGAGAGAGAGAGAGAGAGAGAGAGAGAGAGGAAATAAGACAAAAAAAAAAACAATAATATAACACAGACGACACAATGATAGGGAAGACCAGGGCAGTGAAGGTAGTAGTAGTAGTAGTAGTAGTAGTGGTGGTAGTGGTGATAGTGATGGCACATATTCACTTCTTTTTCTGTCTTGAGTTTATCCAGCTTTGTGAAGTGGGTAGGTACAGGTGCTATGAGAAGGTAGGTATGTAAGTAGGTATGTATGTAGGTGTGCATATTGGTAGACTGGTAAATTTGTAAGTAGGTCATGTAATTACAGTATATTTGTGCAGGTCTGTAGGTAGGTCCTGAAAATAGTATGAGGGCAAGGAGAGAGGGAATTAGGTAGGTAGGTAGATAGGTAGGTAGGTAAGTAGGTAGGCAGGTAGGTAGGTATGTAGGTAGGTAGGCAGGTAGGTAGGTGGGTAGGTATATGTGTTGATAGGAAGGTGTGGGTTGGGGTGAGTGAGTGTCGGGAGGAGAGTGTGAGATGAATGAACGTGTGAGCGAGGGGTGATTGCGTGTGTGAGGGGGAGGAGCGATTGCGTGTGTGTGTGTGTGTGTGTGTGTGTGTGTGTGTGTGTGTGTGTGTGTGTGTAAGAGGTGAGTACTGGACTGGGTGTCCTTCAATACGCACGACAAGAGATATGTAAGAAGGTGAACTGAAAGGAATGCAGTAGAGAATGATGAGAGAGAGAGAGAGAGAGAGAGAGAGAGAGACTTTAGGCCAAGTTATATGAAAAGAACACATTGCAATTCTTCCTTATAATACAGGTAAGAAATCAGGCAGGTAAATCCAACAGGTAAATTGCCCAGGTGTTAAGAATAAAATCATAGGTAAGATACAGGGGGAATTAGACAGCTTGATATTGTAATTATTTTAAGTGTGTTTAATGTAATGGGTGAGAGAGAGATGGTGAGGGAAGCGTAGTGGTGAGAAAGGAAGTGATGTGGTTTGGTGTGTGTGTGTGTGTGTGTGTGTGTGTGTGTGTGTGTGTGTGTTCTTACCTAATTGTTCTTACCTAATTGTTCTTACCTAATTGTATCTTTACAGGAATGAGTCAAGCTCGTACTGTCCCGTGTCTTAAACCATACTTATCGTACATATCCTTAAAATTGTGAATTGTTTTGGCACACACTATTTCATTCGGTAGTGCATTCCAATGATCAATTGCTCTGTTTGGGAAACTGAATTTCCTTACGTCTTTATCACCTCTCTTCTTATGCAGTTTTTTGAAGTGTCCTCTTGCGGATGCTTCTCCATATGTTAAGTAATCATTTATGTCTATTTTCTCCTTTCCTGATATGCACTTATATAGCATTATCATGTCACCTCTTTTCCTTCTCTCCTGTAGTGTTGGTAGATTAAGTTTATTTAGTCTTTCTTCGTAGCTTAGGTCCCTTAAGCTTGGTATCCATCTTGTAGCGGTCATTTGAACTTTTTCAATCTTGTCTATATGCTTTTTGAGATGAGGACTCCAGACTACTGATGCATATTCCAGGGTTGGTCTAATGAATGATGTTATTATCCTTCTTAGCATGTCTTCATTTATGTATGTGAATGCTATTCTCATATTTGCAAGCAGTGTATACATGTTCCGTACCTTCTCGCTGATGTGGTCAGCCGGAGATAGTCTGTTATTGATAATCACACCTAGGTCTTTCTCTCTTTCTGATGTGTATAGGGTTTTATTTCCTAACTTATAATCCCAATCAGGTCTTTTTCCACTTTTACCAAACTTGATTACATGACACTTGTCCACATTGAATTCCATTTGCCATGTACTACTCCATTCATGAAGTTTATTTAATTCTTCTTGTAGCTCCCTACAAGAGTCTGTGCTAGTAATTCTCCTTTGTATTTTTGCATCATCTGCAAACATATTCAGATAGCTCTCATTTCCAGTGTTACTGTTTATATCATTTATATACACTAAAAACATGATTGGTGCCAGCACCGAACCCTGTGGTACTCCACTAGTCACTTCTTTCCATGATGAGTAGTTTCCTCTTAGTACTGTCCTCATTTCTCTTTTTATGAGAAAGTGTTGCATCCAACAAAACAGTTTGCCTCGAATTACTCCTTGATGGTGTGTGTGTGTGTGTGTGTGTGTGTGTGTGTGTGTTTTAGAAAGACATACACACACACACACACACACACACACACACACACACACACACAGCCACTCAAATACAATAATTAATTTGTGTCTCTTCTTCATGTACACTTTATTTTCTTACACGCACACACACCCACCCACCCCCACCCTCATCCACACACATCCCCACTCTCATCCACCCCCCCACACCCACCCTCACCCCCCCACACACATCCCCACCCTCACCCACACCCACAAACACCCACTAACACCCACACACGGGCGGGGTAATGTAGCAAAAGAATAAAGAGGTGAAATTACGATGGAGGTGGTCAGAAAATGCAGGCCATAAATTGTACAGTCGTGAGAAGGCAGAGTCAGACAGAGCAGAGAATAAAAATAAAGGGAGTAAGGGCAATAAAGGGGTTAATATTTTACTTGTGGCTTTATTTCTGCTTTGCTTCTGCTGTACTGTTCCTTTACTCCTCCTTTGACTGCTACTTTCCCTCCTACTTTGCTCTCGTCTCTACATTTCCTTCTGGGTTTGGTATCTTTCCTCCTGGTTCTTATACTTCGTTCCTTTTTCTACTTTTCCTCCTCCCTCCCTCTCCCAGGACCAGGCTCCCCCCTACCCACCTATCCCCCCTTCTTCCTCCTCCCTTCAGAGCCAACAAGTATTAATCTATCATGTGTATTGGTTAGCATATCAACCCAGGAACTGAGAGAACCTGAGTTAGATTTTCAAGTTGGTCGGACCCAGAATCAAGACTCACTCTCTCTCTCTCTCTCTCTCTCTCTCTCTCTCTCTCTCTCTCTCTCTCTCTCTCTCTCTCTCATTAAAGCAAGCATATATGGAGAGAGAGACAGACAAGCAGACTAACTGAGACATTATGAAGCTTTGCAGTGAGCAGATACAAAAAATAAAGCAGAATTTAAGTGTCTGCTTCTCTCTCTCTCTCTCTCTCTCTCTCTCTCTCTGCTATCCTTGTCTTATCCTTCTGTAATTGCAAAGTTTTTATGCTAATTTCTAAGGTCAGATCACCTCGTTGGGACCATGAGGTTTGTGAGGTCTGTGTAACTCTGTGTAATTCTGCTCTCTCTCTCTCTCTCTCTCTCACACACACACACACACACATAGACACAACCACACGTTAAAGCATTGACAAAACATTCTTATACACACACATGCGTTCACACACACACACACACACACACACACACACACACACACACACACACACACACACACACACACACACACACAAGGGTACAGTAACTCTGGGCGTTGCCTGTAAGCACCGTCTAGGGTGAGAGAGGTAGGGGAGGGGGATAGGGTGGGATGGGGAGGGGGATAGGGTGGAGGAGGGGAGATAGGGTGGGGGAGGGGGATAGGGTGGAGGAGAGGAGATAGCGTGGGGGAGGGGGATAGGGTGGAGGAGAGGAGATAGGGTGGGGGAGGGGGATAGGGTGGAGGAGGGGAGATAGGGTGGGGGAGGGGGATTGGGTGGGGAAGGGGGATTGGGTGGGGGAGGGAGATAGGGTGGGGAGGGGGATAGGGAGGATTGGAGGGGGTAGAGGAGAGGTGGGGAGGAGGGAGTTTGGGGTGAAGTGGAGGGGGATAGGGTGCGATGGGGAGGGGGAAGGGTGGGGAAGAGAGGAGAAAATGTCGCGTATGGCTCCAGGGGTAGGCAGGCAGGCAGGCAGGCAGGCAGGTAGGCAGGCAGGAGGTAGGTAGGTAGGCAGGTAGGCAGAAAACCAGGTATATATGCAGGTAGGAAAGGTGAATATACTCCTTTTACCCTAACTTGGCCTAAAATTGCCAACTCTCCATCTTGAATGCTGAGTTGTAAATGTATATTAGTAGAGTACGATGCTAGTCACGAAGAAGTGCTATGGAGAGGATGTAGAGCCGTAGTATTGTCTTTTTCTG
>NC_136990.1:2302274-2307274 GCF_032717465.1 Coenobita brevimanus
GGGCAATCAAGGCTACGTACACACACGCACACAGTAAAGCACATACGCACATACACCACTCTAGAACACACACACACACACACACACACACACACACACACACACACACACACACGTACATACAGAGAGAGAGAGAGAGAATCAAAACAATACTCTTTAATTAACCTTCGAAGCATAAATGACAAAAGAAATTCTCTCTCTCTCTCTCTCTCTCTCTCTCTCTCTCTCTCTCTCTCTCTCTCTCTCTCTTCCGTTAGGCGGGTTGACCTTCTCTCTCACTCCAAATTTGCATCACTATAAGCTTCCGTGAGTGACTTGTGAGCAGGTGTTAGTGGTATGGTGGTGTTATGAGGTGGTATGGTGGTGTTATGAGGTGGTATGGTGGTGTTATGAGGTGGTATGGTGGTGTTATGAGGTGGTATAGTGGTGTTATGAGGTGGTATGGTGGTGTTATGTGGTATGGTGGTGTTATGAGGTGGTATGGTGGTGTTATGTGGTAGTATGGTGGTGTTATGAGGTGGTATGGTGGTGTTATGAGGTGGTATGGTGGTGTTATGAGGTGGTATGGTGGTGTTATGAGGTGGTATGGTGGTGTTATGAGGTGGTATGGTGGTGTTATGAGGTGGTATGGTGGTGTTTGAGGTGGTATAGTGGTGTTATGAGGTGGTATGGTGGTGTTATGAGGTGGTATGGTGGTGTTATGAGGTGGTATGGTGGTGTTATGAGGTGGTATGGTGGTGTTATGAGGTGGTATGGTGGTGTTATGAGGTGGTATGGTGGTGTTATGAGGTAGTATGGTGGTGTTATGAGGTAGTATGGTGGTGTTATGAGGTAGTATGGTGGTGTTATGAGGTGGTATGGTGGTGTTATGAGGTGGTATGGTGGTGTTTGAGGTGGTATGGTGGTGTTATGAGGTGGTATGGTGGTGTTATGAGGTGGTATGGTGGTGTTATGAGGTGGTATGGTGGTGTTTGAGGTGGTATGGTGGTGTTTGAGGTGGTATGGTGGTGTTTGAGGTGGTATGGTGGTGTTTGAGGTGGTATGGTGGTGTTATGAGGTGGTATGGTGGTGTTATGAGGTGGTATGGTGGTGTTTGAGGTGGTATGGTGGTGTTATGAGGTGGTATGGTGGTGTTTGAGGTAGTATGGTGGTGTTATGAGGTGGTATGGTGGTGTTTGAGGTGGTATGGTGGTGTTATGAGGTGGTATGGTGGTGTTTGAGGTGGTATGGTGGTGTTATGAGGTAGTATGGTGGTGTTATGAGGTGGTATGGTGGTGTTTGAGGTGGTATGGTGGTGTTATGAGGTGGTATGGTGGTGTTTGAGGTGGTATGGTGGTGTTATGAGGTGGTATGGTGGTGTTATGTTGTATGGTGGTGTTATGTGGTATGGTGGTGTTATGTGGTATGGTGGTGTTATGAGGTGGTATGGTGGTGTTATGAGGTGGTATGGTGGTGTTATGAGGTGGTATGGTGGTGTTATGTGGTATGATGGTGTTATGTGGTATGGTGGTGTTATGAGGTGGTATGGTGGTGTTATGAGGTAGTATAGTGGTGTTATGAGGTGGTATGGTGGTGTTTGAGGTGGTATGGTGGTGTTATGAGGTGGTATGGTGGTGTTATGAGGTAGTATAGTGGTGTTATGAGGTGGTATGGTGGTGTTTGAGGTGGTATGGTGGTGTTATGAGGTGGTATGGTGGTGTTATGAGGTGGTATGGTGGTGTTTGAGGTGGTATGGTGGTGTTATGAGGTGGTATGGTGGTGTTTGAGGTGGTATGGTGGTGTTATGAGGTGGTATGGTGGTGTTTGAGGTAGTATGGTGGTGTTTGAGGTGGTATGGTGGTGTTTGAGGTGGTATGGTGGTGTTTGAGGTGGTATGGTGGTGTTATGAGGTGGTATGGTGGTGTTTGAGGTGGTATGGTGGTGTTTGAGGTGGTATGGTGGTGTTTGAGGTGGTATGGTGGTGTTATGAGGTGGTATGGTGGTGTTTGAGGTGGTATGGTGGTGTTATGAGGTGGTATGGTGGTGTTATGAGGTGGTATGGTGGTGTTATGAGGTGGTATGGTGGTGTTATGAGGTGGTATGGTGGTGTTTGAGGTGGTATGGTGGTGTTTGAGGTGGTATGGTGGTGTTTGAGGTGGTATGGTGGTGTTTGAGGTGGTATGGTGGTGTTATGAGGTGGTATGGTGGTGTTATGAGGTGGGGTTACTGAAATATGAGCATTGTGAAGGACTGGGTGGTTTTTCTCTTCTATTACTACTACTACTACTACGAGAGAGAGAGAGAGAGAGAGAGAGAGAGAGAGAGAGAGAGAGAGAGACGGGGGGAGGGAAAGGAGGAGGAAGTGACGGAGGGAAAGGTAGAAAATGAAAATGAGGAGGAAGGAAAAAGCAAGGTGTGTGTGTGTGTGTGTGTGTGTGTGTGTGTGTGTGTGTGTGTGAGAGAGAGAGAGTAGAGTGGGTACGGGATCCCTCATGGCAGAAAAGGGCAAGTCATGAGGTCAGTGCTCTTTTCCTGGCAGGAGAGAGAGAGACAGACAGACAGACAGACAGACAGAGACAGAGACGGAGACAGACAGACACCCAGACAAACCACACTGAACCAACTGCAGTGAAGGACGCTCTGAGACGGAGGTGAAGCGGCGGACCAAGACTCCAGCATGTGAGTGGATGGTGACAGGTGTGGATTTAAGGCCACTGATAGGCGTAAGAGAGTGGGTGACAGGAGAGAGCCAAGAACACAGGAAGACAGCTTAGGAAGAACGAGAGAATATTATGGCCTTCTAGACAGGAAAAAGAGAGTTGGTGACAGGACAGAGCCTTGAAGGACACCAGTATTGATAGCTTTTGAAGAACAGTGGCTTTCTATAACAGCAAATTTAGACAGCAAGGAAGAACGCTAAAAGGAAGGCACAGATAGAAGGATAGAGACCGTGAAAGAACAAGACAGAAGGATAGAAACGATAATAGAATAGGAGGATTGATTTTACCTCTAACCAAGGAGACTCATTCCTACCTCATACCTAAATGAATTCCATGCAAACACGACAAGGTAATCAAGGTGTGAGAGTGACCCAGTTATGTCAGGTGATAACAAACAGACTATTGTGGCAGGGCGGGGCAGGGCAGGGCAGGGCAGGGCAGGGCAAGGCAGGGCAGGGCAGGGCAGAGCAGGGCAGGGCAGGAGACAGAGGACTCTAGGTAGCAGAGGACAGTGAAAGTAACGTACAGTAGTTGGCAGCAGCAAAGATAAAATTCCCCCTCCTTCTTCTTCCCCCCTCCCTTCCCCCTCTAACCCCTCCACCTCCCCCTCTCTTCCCCTCTCGTCCCTCTCACCCCCAACCCCCCTGACCTGACCTACAGCCAGCCAGGTCATCTCATGTATAAGGTCAAGTTTGGACATTCTTTCACAAAGGATAAAATAATTCTCTAACATAATATTATTTTTTTCTGGCTACCATAGAGATTAGTTTCATTTATAAAAGCTTCAATAGGCTTCCTCGCTCTGTCTTGGTTACCTAATGCCGGCTCCCTCCCCTGCTCGATCTCTGGCAGCCCCCCTATTCAGTCCCTTGTCCCTGAGGTCACACTGTATGACCTCGTCCCATGTCCTTATCGGTCTGCCTCTCGCAACTCTACCCTCAGTGTTCATACCTCTCACCTCTGCGCCCATTTTAGCGTGTCTGTCTGTCTGTCTTACTGTCTGTCTATCTATCTGTCTGTCTGTCTGTCTCTCTGTCTGTCTATCTGTCTATCTTTATGTCTATCTGTCTATATATCTGCCTATCACTCTGATCAAATTCTAAAATCCCTTGACTTCGTAACTCCATGCTCTCTCTCTCTCTCTCTCTCTCTCTCTCTCTCTCTCTCTCTCTCTCTCTTTCTTCGTTGCCCATCCTAGGAAAAAAATAAGTAAATAAAAACATACCAATCAATAGCACAAAATAATGATAATTCTTCTCTAATAATATGATTTTTTTTGGAGGATGGCCAAGAGAGAGATAGGAGGATTCTGCACTTCTACCTGAGAGAGAGAGAGAGAGAGAGATTACGTTAATAGGCTCATAACTGGCACTTATATAGCTTCTAGTACATTTTATCTATCTATCTATCTATCTATCTATCTGTCTATCGATCTGTCTATCTATCTGTCTGTCTGTCTGTCTATCTATCTGTTTGTCTGTCTGTCTGTTTAACTACATAGATAGATAGAAAGGTAGGTAGGCAGATAAAGAGAGAGAGAGAGAGAGAGAGAGAGAGAGGGAGAGAGAATCTGTGTGTATATTTTGTTCTATGTGTAATGAAGTAAGGGTTATTGTGTGTGTGTGTGTGTGTGTGTGTGTGTGTGTGTGTGTGTGTGTGAGAGAGAGAGAGAGAGAGAGAGAGAGAGAGAGAGAGAATTAGCTCACTTCGTTAATTTCTCCCTGGAATTCGTGTTCACTAACATTAAGTATTTTCTTCACCGATCATCAAAGGTGGCTGGGTTGAAAGTAATGTTGTAAGAGAGAGAGAGAGAGAGAGAGAGAGAGAGAGAGAGAGAGAGAGAGAGAGAGAGAGAGAGAATACGAGATTAGAAAAAATGCCATTGTAAATAATTATGTGAGAGAGAGAGAGAGAGAGAGAGAGAGAGAGAATGAATCTATGTGTATATTTTGTTGTGTGTAATAAAGTAAGAGGTGTGTGTGTGTGTGTGTGTGTGTGTGTGTGTGTGTGTGTGTGTGTGTGTGTGTGACAGACAGACAGAGGCATGTGAGATAGAGAGAAAATATGCTGAGACTATGATGGGAACGGGAGAGAGACAGACAGACAGACAGACAGACAGACAGTAATAAAGTCACGTAGAAAGTAAAGGTGACAGGGAGAATGACTACCAACAGAGAGAGAGAGAGAGAGAGAGAGAGACAGACAGACAGACAGACAGACACACACACACACAGACAGACAGACAGACAGAGAGAGAGAGAGAATCATATCTTCACACTTCAAAAATTCCCGCCCTCATCT
>NC_136990.1:2312274-2314774 GCF_032717465.1 Coenobita brevimanus
AGAGAGAGAGAGAGAGAGAGAGAGAGAGGGTATAGAATATCAGAGCCCAATTGTTACTAAATTATCTTTCTAATTATGTTTTACATAACAACATATTCTTTTTAAACTGAGAATGATTTTATTGTGTTTATTTTGGATATATTATTAGGGTAGTGCGGTGCTGAGGGAGAGAGAGAGAGAGAGAGAGAGAGAGAGAGAGAGAGAGAGAGAGAGAGAGAGAGAGAGAGAGAGAGAGAGAGAGGACTGAATTTCCTTATGTAGATGAGAAATTATGTGGACGATGAAAAGACACACAGACAGACAGGCAAAAAATTGAACATATATTGTGTGTGTGTGTGTGTGTGTGTGTGTGTGTGTGTGTGTGTGTGAGAGAGAGAGAGAGAGAGAGACCTGTTGGCTGGAGAGTGGTCAGTGAACTGGCTGGGTCTGTGGTTTAATAACACATCTCTCTCACTCCCCCACCTCTCTCTCTCTCTCTCTCTCTCTCTCTCTCTCTCTCTCTCTCTCTCTCTCTCTCTCTCTCTCTCTCTCTCTCTCCTTCATTTTCTTCTTCTTCTTCTTCTTTAATCTGCTTCTCTCTCTTCCTCCTCACCTTACTCTCTCTCTCTCTCTCTCTCTCTCTCTCACACACACACACACACACACAGTTTTTCATTAACAAAGGAAATGAATAAATCTAAAAAAAACTAGTCAAGCATTAAATGAGAGAGAGAGAGAGAGAGAGAGAGAGAGAGAGAGAGAGAGAGAGAGGTGACCCCAGTGAGGCAGGCTTGACCCCTCCCTCTCTGTGGGTCATGTCGAGTTACAACACTGTCTGCTCTCTCTCTCTCTCTCTCTCTCTCTCTAATATTATATCTGTTAATTTTCCCTCTTGCTTTCTTTCATCTTATGTCTATCTTTCCATTTCTCTCTCTCACTCTCTCTCTCTCTCTCTCTCTCTCTCTATTCCTCCTCCTTCCCTCCTTCTCTCCTCTCCTTCCCTCCTTCCCTCCCTCTCTCTTTCTCTCCATCCTTTCCTTTTTCCTTCGTCCTCTCACACACATCCTCTCTCTCCCTTTTCCTTCCATCTCCTCAATCTCTCCCTTCCTTCTTCCTCCCTCCCTCCCTCCCTCCCTCCCTTCCTCCATTCCCTCCCATCCTATGCCCATCCTTCCCTCTCCTCCTCTCTCTCTCCCCCTTCCTCTCTCTCCTCCTCCCTCTCCCCTCTCTCTCTCTCCCTCCCAACCTCCTCATTTTATGCCCGTTCATTTCTCTCCCTTATTTCTTTCATCTTCACATTTCTTCCTCCTTTCCTCCGTCCCTCCCTCTCTCTGCCTTGCTCCCTCCCTCCCTCTCTCTTTCTTTCTCCCTCCTTCACTCCCTCCCTCTCTCCCTCTCTGCCTCTCTCTCCACATCCCTAACTCTTGCCTCCCTCTTCACCTCCTTTTCTTTCTCCCTCCCTCTCTCCCTACCTCCATCTATCTCCCCCCCTTTCTCTCCCTCTCTCCCCCCTTCCTTCCCTCTCTCTCCCCCTCTCTCTCTCTCCCTCTCCTTCCCTCCCTCCCTTCCTCTCCCTCTCTCCCTCACTCCCTTCTTTGTCTCTCCTTCTTTGTCTTCCATCTCACAGTGGCCGCAACACGACCTTGATAGAGCAGGCGTGGTCACCCATCTCTCTCTCTCTCTCTCTCTCTCTCTCTCTCTCTCTCTCTCTCTCTCTAGTTTAACATCAGTGGTTTGCAAATTGCTTGAAACTATTATCAGAGACAAGTTTGTAAAACAGAAACAAACAATCTCATAAAAGATTCGCAACATTGTTTTCATAATACTCGCTCTTGCCTCACGAATCTGCTGGACTTTTTCAATGATATGCTAAACATGGATGACGATACTAAATCTGTTGATGTGGTCTACCTCGATTTTCAAGACTTTCGACAAAGTTCCACACAAAAGACTCCTTCAGAAGCTAAAGGCACATGGTTTCAGCGGCAGTGTTCTCGGGTGGGTAGAAGATTGGCTCACCGGACGAAAGCAAAGAGTTGTAATAGATGGAAAAGAGTCAGACTGGATAAACGTTACAAGTGGAGTGCCGCAGGGTTCAGTGTTAGGTCCTATTCTTTTCTTAATATATGTGAATGATATTGACGAAGGATTGTGTTGTAAGATTTCAAAATTTGCTGATGATACTAAAATAGGTAACAGAGCAGATACAGCACTGCAAAGACGGGCAATTCAGAGAGATATTGATCAACTCTAACTGGGCCCAAGTCTGGCAAATGGATTTCAATATCAATAAATGCAAAGTGTTAAACATGGGCAGTAAAAATGTAAAAGCAAGTTATAGCATGAATAATGTCCAGCTTGATAGGGTAAACCATGAAAAAGACTTAGGAGTTATAATAACAAATTATTTGAAACCAAGCAAACAATGTACAGAAGCTGTGAAAAAAGCCAACAAATTGATTGGATTCATAGGCAGAGCATTTGAATACAAATCCGATAATATCGTCCTCACTTTGTATAA
>NC_136990.1:2319774-2322274 GCF_032717465.1 Coenobita brevimanus
GAAAAAGACAATACTACGGCTCTACGTCCTCTCTAAAGCACTTCATCGTGACTAGCAGCATATTCTAGTGCTAAACCATCGTTACAACTAAGTATTCAAGATGGATAGAGGCCAAGAGGGGTCATTTTAGGCCACGTTAGAGTGAAAGTGTTATAGTCACGAAGAAGTGCTTTGGGAAGGATGTAGAGCCGTAGTATTGTCTTTTTCTGCCACTGAGCTACGTGAAATAAGCTGCCAAAGGACGAAAATCTGGGCCAAGTTAAGGTGAAAGGAGTATAGTCACGAAGAAGTGCTATGGGAAGGATGTAGAGCCGTAGTATTGTCTTTTTCTGCCACTGAGCTACGTGAAATAAGCTGCCAAAGGACGAAAATCTGGGCCAAGTTAAGGTGAAAGGAGTATAGTCACGAAGAAGTGCTATGGGAAGGATGTAGAGCCGTAGTATTGTCTTTTTCTGCCACTGAGCTACGTGAAATAAGCTGCCAAAGGACGAAAATCTGGGCCAAGTTAAGGTGAAAGGAGTAGAGGCAATTGTCAGTGTTGGTTGGGAGATTTTATAAACGTGCGTGTGAGATGATGTGGTGCTGCGTTTCTGATTCTCTTTGTTGCGGTGGGTGGGTGGGCGGGATGGGTGGGAGGGTGGGTGTGTAGGTGGGTGGTGGGATGAGGTGGGAGGTGTGGAGGTGGGTGGATGGGGAGATGAGGTGGGATAGTTATGGGGTGGGGGAGTGAGAGGGTGGGTGGGTGGGTGAGATGGGATGATAGGTGGGTGGGTGTGTGGGTGGGGGGATGAAGTGAGAGAGCGATTGGATGGGGGAGTGAGAGGGTGGGTGGGTGTGTGGGTGGGTGGCTGGGTGAGATGGGATGGTAGGGATGGGTGGGTGTGTGGGTGTGAGGGTGGGGGATATGGGAGGTGGATTGGTAAGTGAAGTGATCAACTAGGTGAGTGGATGGGTGGAAAGGTGGATATTTAGATGGGCGAGTGGGTGATGTTGCATGTGGATGAAGGACTGGGTGGATGGAGGACTGGGTGGATGGGTGGATAGGTAGGTGGGTAGGTGGGTGGGTGGGTGGATGGATGAATAGGTAGGTGGGTGGATGGGTGGGTTGGTGAGGTGGGTTGGCAGGTGGGGTGTGTAGACTGAACAGATGGTGTGGGCGGGTGGGTGTGGGTGTGGGTGGGTGTGGAGATCATATGTGGGTGTAAGTAGCCTATATGTGTGTGTGATACAGGAGATAGGAAAGAGAGCGAATGAAGAAAGGAGAGAGAGAGAGAGAGAGAGAGAGAGAGAGAAAGAGAGAGTCTGTGTGTATATTTTGTTCTATATATATTAAAGTAAGAGTTATTAGTGTGTGTGTGTGTGTGTGTGTGTGTGTGTGTGTGTGTGTGTGTGTGTGAGAGAGAGAGAGAGAGAGAGAGAGAGAGAGAGAGAGAGAATGACGATCGAGAAAGCGAAATGAGGACCGCGGACGCAAAAAAGTTATAATAATAATAATAATAATAATAATAATAATAGATTCCTTGCTTGAAAGTAGTCATAATTGGGTGGGAAAGGAGGTGTGTAGAAGAGGGTGGGAAGGCCAGTGGGTGGAGGGCGGGGGGGGGGGAGACACAAAAAGCAGAAGAGAGGGTGGAAGGGAAAGTGGGTACAGGGAGAGGCAGCAGTAGTGGCGGTGGTAATTGTTGTTGTGGAGCAGACCTGTCGACCGCACGTAAGCGAATACCCCTGCTCTTCCCATGCGCGGAGAGGAGTATGGAGACTTGGTTCACGGATGGACGCCGCATTTGCATCTCTCCATCCAATTAACAGAAGCACTTTTTCCTTAACGATTTATTTTTGGATTGGGTTGGGTAATACTGCTTTGTACGTTATTAATGCAGAGTATGGTGTAAAGAGCCAAATAAATCGCTTAGGAAGAGGTGTTAGGGAGCTACCTTAATAGATGAGATGAAAGGCAGTGACTGGAAAGGTTGAAGGTGGTCTGAAATGGACTTGAGAGAGAGAGAGAGAGAGAGAGAGAGAGAGATATACACACACACACATACACACACACACACACACGGGGAGGGGAGGGATATGAGGAAGAATCTGACGTGAATACTTGAAAAGGTCATTTACGAAAAAAAAAAACAAACGATAAATACAAAAGATATATGTGTGGGAAGAAGAAGGAAAAATCAAGGAGAAGATATATAAATAACCCAAGACCCAAAAAAATCCAAAAATAAATAAAACTAGATGCGGACGTGCAGATACGAATGCAAAAAAAGTTAATGAACTCAGAAAGAAGTTGAAATGACAGAAAACGAATGATAAATGAGCTAGAATACGAAGGGATATTAATTTTAAGATGCAGACGAATTAAGAATAGGTCAAAAAAATCATTGAAATGAATAAAAGATGAGGAAGATGCCGATTTGAATGTTTAAAAGGGTCATTGGGAGCGTTTGTTTATAAATGTTACCCCTGGAACGCCTTGGCTCCCGCTCTTCCCCGTTTT